>NW_007449094.1:0-383 GCF_000475195.1 Diaphorina citri | reverse complement strand
TAGGTGAGAAAAATATATTCTTGAAATAGTCTCTGAAAGGTTTTAGATCCCGTACAAGAAAGTTTCTCCGTGTTTCAAGTCTCTTTTTATGTGCGTTCAACGTCCATTTGTTAGAAACCGTCCTTTACAAGTGTCTCCAACTGTTATAGCACCATAGTGTTCAGGGTTCACACTTCATAAACCATATTGTCATGTACTTCCATGTTGTGAGCTTGCAACCCGCATGATTTGCGTAGGATTAGGCTTGCTAACATAGTCACCTAATTCGAGATCGTGATGCTAACTGTAACGATTTTATTGTTCACACTTTTCCGTTACACAAAGAAGTTCTTCATTGAATTTCAAACAGACTGGAATAGGAGGCTTATTATGAAGCTTATTGA
>NW_007449093.1:0-383 GCF_000475195.1 Diaphorina citri | reverse complement strand
ATCACGTGATGCGGGATGAAATGATACGGTGATGTTGGCAACACTGTGAGACCAAACAGAGCCGCACTAGAAACGGAACGGTCAAAGTAGATTGGTGAACTGTAGAGTTTACTCAGAAACAAGGGCTCTCTGGGGCCACCAAGGGACCTCCGCGACCCCCAAGGGCCCTCCGGGGCCCCGAAGGCCTTATTGAACCAGAACTTGGACTGTAGTCCCAGCCATAAAAAAAAAGTGGAAGGGGAAAGAAATGAGCTCTCAATTTATTCATCAAAGTATAAAATGGCCTCAATTGCTAGTCGAACCTATACCTCTTACACCCATATTTATGAACAAAATGCTGGCTCTTAAGTTCGTGCTAAGCATAGTCTCAAGGCATTTGATTG
>NW_007449092.1:0-383 GCF_000475195.1 Diaphorina citri | reverse complement strand
TGAGGTTAAATCTTGTCTCCGAATGAAGGGTAAAAACCCCGTCAATAAAAAAACTTCAATTTGAAGCATACTATGACATTATTTAAACCTCTTCTTATTGAATGAAAAATTACACGGACACCGACCTACGTGATTCTAATACTTGAAACTTAAAGCTTCATTATGGGTAATTATTTGTCAAAATCAATCGATTTCGATTTAAGGTGTCTCAGCCCATTAATAACCTTGTAACCCCAGGTTAAACAGTTTAGTTTTAGGCTTCAGATCAAAACTCCTATAAGTATCTACCTATGTAACATCTACCTATTAAGTATATTTATGTACATTCTTCTACATCTGGACTAAATAGGTGATGTGCTTCCAATCAACATAAAAAATGTGTT
>NW_007449091.1:0-383 GCF_000475195.1 Diaphorina citri | reverse complement strand
AGCACTACTAGGAGGTGGTCTGGATGTCCTCTTGGTTGCAACATTGTGAACATTAGCTTCCATGCTAGACCTGATCTAGGAACATAAAAAAGAATGGCTTATCAACTGATCTTTGGTAAGTAATGGTCAGGAGAGTGTGGCTTAAATCCTAGGTAAGGTGTGTAAATTTATAAATATTTTTTGAGAATTCAATAGGAGTTGCCTACTGTTAGGGTAAAACCCTTTAGGCCTGATTGCAGATGGCACAGTTCAAACAGGTAGTTGGTAGGTATTATTTTATGGGTTTGCAATTAACCTCTGTTCAGGAGGTTACTTCTCTTGGAGCATTGTGAACCTGTATGTAGGCTCTTTCTGAGGTCTACAGGTCAATTAACTAAATATAC
>NW_007449090.1:0-383 GCF_000475195.1 Diaphorina citri | reverse complement strand
CATCAGTGGCGGCCCTTAGTTTGGAACCCAGGAGCTGGTTCACTTCTTATCCGCAGGGTGGATCATCGATTGGCGTAAGTGTAATGGTCGGGACTACAATACGAATAATTTGGTTTAAGTGGAACTGATTTCTGATTGGTGGAATTTTGTACCCAAATGCTTTATCCTATGAATTTAATATTACGGGAGCGAACATATTAGACATTTTAGATGGGCGTGCCATGCAGAAAAATAAATGAGCCCCTGATGGAGAGTCGTATTCAGGACCTTGTAGAGGGGGGGCGCCCCTAAATACTACTCTACCCTAATGGGCTCCGCTGTTTTATTTTGGACCAGGGTTGTCCAACCTTTGTGCACCCGAGGGCCACAAGAGACCAAGGTAG
>NW_007449089.1:0-383 GCF_000475195.1 Diaphorina citri | reverse complement strand
TGTTGTTGTTGTTGTTGTTGTTGTTGTTGTTGTTGTTGTTGTTGTTGTTGTTGTTGTTGTTGTTGTTGTTTATGGCGGTGTAATATTGGAAGTTGTGTTCTTGTATGCATACGTTTAGGCAGCTAAACAGTGAATACACATTACACACCAGAGTGAATTTCGTTCAGTAATTTTGTTTGATTAAGTTCATTATTGGCAACTTGAATCATAATTTCATTTGTTTTGAAGATTACATATCATTTCATTCATTTTCAAAATATGTAAATTAGGTAGATGCCTATCTCTTCTGTATCTATCTAATATTAAATATTATGATTAATGTCGTTGATGCAACTCACATATTGAAAATTGAAATAACATTACATACCCAAAACTTGCAAGTC
>NW_007449088.1:0-383 GCF_000475195.1 Diaphorina citri | reverse complement strand
TTTTTTTTTTTTTTTTTTTTTAATCTACAAGTCCAGTTCCAGGTAGGATTTGATATTCACTGAGGAAGATGAATTTTCTAAAAGATTTGTTACATGATGGAGGTCTTATCGTCCAAAATCGAAGAGAGAAGTACAGGATAAGAGAAAGCCAGCCGTTCCGAGATGAAACTTTAATACAAATCAAGATCCTTTTAGGGTGAACTGTAGGGTGAACCTGGTCAGGGTCCGAATTTCGACATGATTTATAGCCAACTACGAAGTACTGACAGAAGTCAGTATGTCATTGACTTTATTTTCTGTATTTTCAGCAAAGGTTTCATCAGTGTGACGTCAGATAGCGTCAGTTCCGTGTCTATTCTTCAGGATTTCATCACTAGGAGCGC
>NW_007449087.1:0-383 GCF_000475195.1 Diaphorina citri | reverse complement strand
CAGTAAAGATAAATACTTTTGACAGCAAAAAAAGCTGAGCTACAGCATATTTTAGTTTCTTTGAAGTTTTGTTAGCTATCTGCTTCTTTTTTTATCATCAGTATTCTTCCAGGAAGGTTCCCAGTTTTTAAATTATACCAGATGGGTACTCGTTATAGTCGTTATGTAGGTACTTATCACTTGAAATGAGAAATGTATGAGTCTTGAGAAAAAAAGATTTAACAGAGTCAAGTCGAATTAACCCACATATTATCAAACTGGGTCAGGGATGATGTATTCTTTAACTTGATTTGTATTCAAATGGAAATATGGATATTCTCTGCAAAACCAAAGATCCCATTCTCAGAAGCCATAACACAAACAAATTCCAAATCTACCACACT
>NW_007449086.1:0-383 GCF_000475195.1 Diaphorina citri | reverse complement strand
TCCATAATGGGTAGAACACCCTACCCAACCCACAACATTACTAGTTTATCAAACGGTATACAAGGAAATGAAATATATAAAACATACCTAATGATGTTACCTATTATATATTATTTAATTTTTCACTCAGAAATGATCGGAACTTACCAAAACTTACCCAATGATGTTATTACCGTATTTTTCACTCGGAAATGTTCGGAACTTACCAAAACTTACCCAATGATGTTACTATGGTGTTTGTCACTCAGAAACAACCCAAACTCACCAAACCTTACCAAATGATGTTACTATGCCTATTGTCTTTCTACTTTGTTGCGCTACGCTCATACGTCATATTATGCTAAGTTTCTGCAAAAAGTTATGAGATCCCCCAAAAAATACCA
>NW_007449085.1:0-383 GCF_000475195.1 Diaphorina citri | reverse complement strand
CTCTGGTTCTGTCTTGAGGACAAATGTCAGAGGCCACACTTTGAGGTAACCTTAAAGGTGAGACGTTTGATTCAAACATTCTGATGGTTTAATATGAATCCAAAGTTTGAAATCAACCATCCAGATTGGGTAATTCAATCGGATTAACTTGAAAGGTGAGTCAAAGTGTGGCCCTCATTTTCAGTGAGTCATTTCAGTCTCTAGAATCTCAACATTTTACCCAAAAGTCATTTTGGGCCTCTACATTTTCCTAAAGAAGGTAAAATTCACGAAAAACCAAGTCCATCAAGCGACACCACATGGCGGTTTTTATTTTCAGACATCAGCACTCTTACGATCAGCACGAGGTTGAGGTGGAAGTGGTTTACAAGTTGAACAGAGAG
>NW_007449084.1:0-383 GCF_000475195.1 Diaphorina citri | reverse complement strand
TAAAGAGGGGGGTGTACGAGGTGAATAATTAGAACAGAACAGTTGGTAACCTACTCTTGACAATGAGTTGTGCTTTTCAAGTATATTATCTGAATCTGTTATCCCCATTACCTATTGTTCCGTTCCGTAGATTATTCAAATCCACCTTTATGTTGATAGGTATTTTTTTTACTTTGGTCTTACTTAACGTTTTGTCAGTAGGCATCATCCTATTCTTCCATTTATTCTATTCTATATAGCTATATACCTACATATATGTATTTAGTAATGAGAAAGTATTTTCTTATTTTAAGAATCAAAAGAAGAAAAGTCTAATAGATATAAATAAAATAAAAAGAAGAAAAGTAGTAAATGCTATTAAGTTTGTCAAGATGTTGAAAAAA
>NW_007449083.1:0-383 GCF_000475195.1 Diaphorina citri | reverse complement strand
AGAAAATCCTTGCCTATACATTACTATGTGGTATCTACCTATACATATTTGGATTTTGCTGAATACAATGTGTGGCCTACCTATCTACCTACTTAATCTAGGGCCATACCAACAGTAGCAGATTTTCTTTACTTACCATTACCAGGTAGAATTTAGTAGAGGTTTTTATGCTGACAGTTACAAAGTTGTGATCTAACAAAACCTTATATTCCAGTGGTAAAATTGAATTTCAAATTCCCATGCATGTAGGTATTCCCAAATTCCCATTTATAAAATTGAATTTTAAGTTCCCTTAATGCAAGATGTATTCTCATGGATAAAATTGAATTTAAACTTTAAGTAAGTAAATATTCACAAAGTGACAAAACTCTGGAATTTGTATT
>NW_007449082.1:0-383 GCF_000475195.1 Diaphorina citri | reverse complement strand
AAGGTTTTGTTAAATGTAGTCGTAGACCCCGCAATATCGAGCTTTCGCTGTGGTGGCACTTCTTAAAAGTAGTAAATTTTCGACTAATGCTCAGAGGAAGTCTCGCAACCCTCCTCAACCGATCTTAGCTCGTGCGACCTTTTTTTTATGGAAATATGTTTCGCTTTTTCACATTCTGAGCAGTTCTCAGGAAACCCACCCCTGGTCAAGACTTTATAAACACTCTGTATAAACTTTTTTATAGGTTTAGGGCAAAAAGTAGTCAACTTGCTGGAGTCAGTAGTTTTTCTTATATTTTTGCTGAAAGGTTAGATTTTGTTATCTCACAGAACTGATAAGTCCCTACCCTACCTTCTCTCTCTTTCTCTCTCCACCAACTTTAC
>NW_007449081.1:0-383 GCF_000475195.1 Diaphorina citri | reverse complement strand
TTTATGCTAAATCTGTTTGTTCAGGGTGTTCCAAAGACACAAATGAGGAAAAGCGTTTTATAGAACTTGTCGCGGATGTTCCGCCATTTCATCGCCAATTTTATCCTTAATTGGATACTTTGGAGATATATTTGTATTCAGAATGAAGACAGACCGCCAATATCATTCCCAATTGGACATCATTGACTCATTGAGATGCAGAATGGTAAGGAAATGGAATATCACCCCGATAAATTATGACACTAAAGAGTTGAACGGACTAGTGATCATAGAAATGAACGCTGAAGCAATAAAAACATTCAAAGCACAGACAGATCATAAACATAATATTGATTGAATTTCAATGAAGCCCGAGCTCAGACATTGAGGTTCCGACACAAGTG
>NW_007449080.1:0-383 GCF_000475195.1 Diaphorina citri | reverse complement strand
AAATAAGAATACGCGCTTGCTTGCCATGCAGAAGGTTCTGTGCTCATCATCGACAAAAATCTTTACTCGTTTTCCATTGCAAATATTTCAACGTGTTACTTTCTAGTTTTGGTGTTCTCGTGTTGACTTAGCGCCTAATGGTAAGTATTGTGTCTCTTCTCACCCATCTGATGAGAGGAATACTGCGGGATGGGTATGCTACGACACAGACCACACGAGTCTAATGTAGCAGTTGTTTCATTGCTACGAATTAAAATCGGCGGTGAAACACTCATTAAAAAATGTTATTATTTGAAAACACTTTCTTCGTTGCAGGGTACTTATGATGATTACCTGGAGTTATTCATTCAGTTTGGTTACGTGTACTTATTCTCAGCTGTATT
>NW_007449079.1:0-383 GCF_000475195.1 Diaphorina citri | reverse complement strand
AAAAGGTGCTTTGATTTGGTTGTTGGATCATCTCGCATCTAATTGTTTTTGCATATTGTGTCTCTTCACTGGCTGTCTGCATAATTATGAAGGAAACAAGTTTGATTACGGAACAAATGACATGTGGTTTATCTTTAGATTTCTATAGTAATTTATTGCCAAAATGGATGAAAATTCAATGGTCAACTCAATCATTCTACACTATCAAATTAAAGCTCTTTATTCAACAATAACTGCATCATACATAGGTGCAAGAGATGGTACGAGTATTTCTAACCTTTTTCAATATCAATTTATTCTGCTTAGGAGCTTGTATCACCCTATATTTCTCTGTTGCTTCTCCTAAAATGGTTGGCTCGTTGGGCAAAATTTCAACATCGCGG
>NW_007449078.1:0-383 GCF_000475195.1 Diaphorina citri | reverse complement strand
CAATAAATTTTAGAAAGGGGAAATGAAAAGTCTTGGTTGAAACGAATAGTTTTTTAATGTCAACTTCCTCTGTACTACACACCCTGTATGTATTCTCCCTAATGTTGTACTTTATATGCAATAAATATCGTCAAGACTTGGTTATTATTTCGGAATGCGATCATTTCCCGATATAGGATACCTACCTGTAAATTTCATAAAATAGAAATTTAGGTATCTTTGTTGATAGCTAATAAATTTAATAATAGAAATTGTCGATAATGTTTTATAATATAGAATTTCCAAGAGCTTCCTAACCTTTTACAAGATAGATATTGCCTAATCTTAGAATCGAATTTTGAGTACGGGAGGTACCATTTCGGCATAATGGAGGAGTTGCAAGA
>NW_007449077.1:0-383 GCF_000475195.1 Diaphorina citri | reverse complement strand
AAAATTAAAAAAAAAAAAAAAAAAAAAAAAAAAGTTTAATACCGCCTTTTGTTTCATCCAATTCACGAGTGAAAACTTTTTATTTAAAAAAAGAGGCTTTTCTGCCTGACGTGTGTGCGATGAGAAACTTTTCTCACATAAAAATAGAAAGTAAAAATGTCTCTTAGAAATAAATTGGTTTTGTGTGAATGTGAATACGTTTCTCAGAATTTCCCAAGGAAGGGGAATTTTATCGCTTTCGATTTCCACCCTGAACGAAATCCCCACAAAAACACAAATGTGAAAAAAAAAGGCCAAGTTCCTATTATCCAAAAATGTCGGCCTATAAAAGTGGTGAGATCAGAAAATAAAGGCCAAGTCTGCATTCCCAGTTTTTCGTGCCT
>NW_007449076.1:0-383 GCF_000475195.1 Diaphorina citri | reverse complement strand
TGCCTTATATCACCAAAGTGTAGAAAAGTATCTTGCAAGTGTAATAGTCAATGGAAAAGCAGAATTTTGAATTTGGGCAAATTAGATTGAAATATGGAATTGTAAATACTTTTCCATACTTTGGTGTTATAGGGCACTGGTGCAACCAGTACTGTGCAAGAGGCTTTCCTCAGATATTTGGGTGTAAACACAGAGCAAGATTCTTGCACAAGCCAACTTGCTCAATATTATTGCCGGTCTAGTTAGCTTAATTGATAGCATGCCTGGCTCGTAAGCACAAGGCCAGGGGTTTGAGTCCCACCCCGGGGCAGATTTTATCCTGATGGGGTAATGTTTGTTTGCGGAATGGCTGGCTTTCTCCTATCCTGTCTTTCTGCTCTCTT
>NW_007449075.1:0-383 GCF_000475195.1 Diaphorina citri | reverse complement strand
CGGCTGAATAGTAATGATTGGTACCAATGTAACTCTTACTGGAGAGGACTGTATTGCATATTAAATAATTATAATACGAAGAGGTTTGCAAAACAGAGAGATCGTTTAAGTTATCTTTGAATGTTGCAATGTCGCTTTGCGCCCTAATCAATAGTAGAATGGTGACCCTCCTTTTTTACAAGACGTGCTTAGAGTGCTGACAGTTGAATGTGTGTAGGAAACTAGGAACTGGCTGTTTTGAAATGGAGGGACATTATAATCCATCTTGCAAATGATACTGAATGAGTACTCACCATTCGTCACAGCCTACCTTCTGTTGTGCTAGTTTTCGTCACCCTCGATGAGCTAGGCTCTTGTGTACATAAAGAGACGAACGGGCAAAC
>NW_007449074.1:0-383 GCF_000475195.1 Diaphorina citri | reverse complement strand
ATTGAAAATTAAATAATTTAAATGCACAGTAAAAGATTTTTAAGAGAAACTTAAACAAGCACAGAGAAAAGGAAATCAGAATTTCCATCTAAAAATATGTAGGTACCTATGATCCAAATTCCACCTTATTTTCATTTTATGAAAGGAGCAAAAGGAGCATGGGTTTCACATTTCCTTAGGTACTTGCAGTTACTCGGTAATTTGGTAATTTGGATCATAGGTAATTTGAAGGTAATTTGAACAATACTCAGAGTACAATTTCTCAACTCAAGGAATGAATTTCACACATGAATATTATGTTTTACGAGGCCCTGGCTTTACTTTGGATCTGGTTGTGACTAGGACTAGACTTATCCACTCCCATAAAAGATTCTGGACTCTCC
>NW_007449073.1:0-383 GCF_000475195.1 Diaphorina citri | reverse complement strand
CATTTGCATGATACAAATTTCTTGACCCCGCCGGGAATCGAACCCGGGTCTCCCGCGTGCAAGGCGAGCGCAGTAACCCCTACGCTGAGGGAGCTGACTTTAGAATCTAATTTATCTCTTCATAATTTATACCTATTTTGTTTTATTCACACCTATTTTGTACCAGATATGTACATAGACTGCGGGAGTAAAGGGACTTTTCAGTCTCATTCTGGCAAAATAAATAGGGTATATTCTATTCTATCATTTCAGGCGAATTCGTCAGCATCAAGTACAAGCTACTCAAGCAGTTGCAGGACAACCGTGACGATCTGATGCAAGTCTACGTCGCCATTCGGTACAAGATCAGCGACATTGCGTTCAAGCTCATCTCCTATATCGAG
>NW_007449072.1:0-383 GCF_000475195.1 Diaphorina citri | reverse complement strand
TGCGCACAGCATAGACTGACCGCGACATTCGTGAAGATATCTCGGGATTTTTCGCCCGGTTTAAGAGTTTTTTTATTTTTATTTATTTTTTCCTTTTTTTATCTTTCCCTGTGTTTGTTTATTTTATCTGGGCATGCGTTTTTTTTTCTGTGTTTATTTTTTTCTCAATGTTCTTTTATTTACACTATTTTCAAAGTTAATTTTTGATGACAGTTTTTTTAGATTCTTTTAATCGTTTTTGTTTTCTATTTGTCTAAAGTGAGTGGGTACTTGAAAGTGCGGCAAATACTTTAAACTGGCCCTTGAAAGTTTTCTTTACCGGGTCATACCGAACGTTTCGACCGGCTTTGAGTGAAATAGGAGTACTAATATAGAAAATTAAC
>NW_007449071.1:0-383 GCF_000475195.1 Diaphorina citri | reverse complement strand
TAGAAAAATAAATGTGGGCAGGTGGGCCAATAAATGGTACGTTTTTTAGGTGGGCGAATAAATGGTACACTTACCCTCTAATAATATTGAAATGAGTGAACAAAATAACTAAATTTGGTGAAACGGAAGAACAAATGACACATCCCGAAACATTAATAAAATTACGAGTTTTTGCAAAGTACACCTAACTATAGGCAGATAAGATAAGTAGGCAGGTATGTATATCTACAAGAAGGAATTGGACTGAGACAAGATGACAAGAATTTGTCTGGAATTCATACAGCTAGACAGAAACCATTCCAAATAAAATTATTCCAACTTCATCTTGGATTTCTTTTGGAAAACAAACAATAACGAGTAATTTCTGCCTCGGGTAAAAGTTC
>NW_007449070.1:0-383 GCF_000475195.1 Diaphorina citri | reverse complement strand
TTTGTTTCTATTTACAATTTTATCATCAAAAATCTCGTCAAAATCACTAACCTGACCAGTTTCCTTAAAGGGAATTGACGTTGGTTTCAAAAAATGACCATTCCTTCTTAAAACGGACCCATCTTGCCTTTTCACAAGGTATGATCTTGGATAGAGTGTATGGTCTTCTATCCTGGCACTGACCCATTTTTTGCCCTCTCTCAATAACACATCAGTACCAATTTCAAAATTCTGCTCTGGTTTTGTACCTTTGTCAAAATATTTTTTATCAAGATATTGACTCTTCTCAAGTTTGGTTTTTACCTCATTATGGAACTGTCCTAAATTTTCAATGGGTTGTAAATTGGCATTAGAGATGGGTATTTTAGTCCGAATTAGTCTTC
>NW_007449069.1:0-383 GCF_000475195.1 Diaphorina citri | reverse complement strand
TGACACAATAGTATTTGTTGTTTCGTAATCTAAACTGTCCCCTTGTTTTATTCCAATGTAGATAATAATTATGAAACCAACCTCAGTGGTGTAGTGGTTAGCGCGGTGGACTTCGGATCTGGAGGTTTGTGGTTCAAGTCCAAGTCAAGTCAAAGTTTAGCGTAGTGTATTAAGCGGGGAACAACACAATTAAAATTCCTTTTTAATTATGATGTGATCGTTTGATACGGGTTTAACATCAACGTTTACTTGTGAACGTTTATAATGTTAAGGGTTTTACCCTACAATAGGCGACAAGTTAACCTTGTCCAGCCTAAGTGGGGGCTGGGAAAAACCTAATGTGATAATGATAGCAAATGAATAAAACTAAAATAATTATCGAG
>NW_007449068.1:0-383 GCF_000475195.1 Diaphorina citri | reverse complement strand
TTTTTTTTTATTCTCTTTCTTATCCTCCTTCTTTTTCTTCTTCTTTTCTCACCATTGAGGTCCCTCGCGAGGTCTGCGGTGGCTCTTGTGAGAAATGCTCAAAGTACAAACCAAGAAGTCCAATATTTGGGGCCAACTGTTGTTAAAAGTGGAAAGGCATTTAATTTACCAAAACATTCAATGAAAATGCTCTAGCACCAGCGAACAAACTATGCATTAGTGCATTTTTACTTTCTATTACTAAAGTATAGCAAAGTTATACTAGATAGGTACTAGTTTTTTTTTAGTTACTATTGCTGACTCAAATAAAGTCTTTTACAAACTGCTCGAATAAATAGCTAGGTAGGGCATCAGCACATACTGCAATCTACAACCCGTGGGTA
>NW_007449067.1:0-383 GCF_000475195.1 Diaphorina citri | reverse complement strand
ACAACTATTGTAATGTGCAATGTACTAGAAATTATCCGGTTACATACCTACTTAGTGATTTCATTAGTAAAACGAAAATCATGTGAAATTCCTAATTTTTTCATAGAATATTCAATATTGTCATAAAAAATATCATTTACTGTCAGTTAAGTTGCATAAAATTTAGTGTGCTTTACAATGAATTGGCCTGATAGAATTGTAATGGATCAATTACAGGATAGTTATGAAATAAAAAAACCATGTAAAAATAAAACAAACTTGTAAATTATCTACCTTTATTTATTTCGAATTCCTGGATACCTTTTGGGTGTTCGAGTTATCTCAGGGCGTACATGTTCAATTTGGGAACCACTTGTCCAATTTCCTACTTGTACCTCCTGAAA
>NW_007449066.1:0-383 GCF_000475195.1 Diaphorina citri | reverse complement strand
GTACATAGGTACCTGTCTCTCTCTCTCTCTTGGTTGTAGGTACATAGGTACCTGTCTCCCTTTCTCTCTCAGTTGTAGGTACATAGGTACCTGTCTCTCTCTCTTGATTGTAGGTACATAGGTACCTGTCTCTCTCTCTCTTGGTTGTAGGTACATAGGTACCTGTCTCTCTCTCTCTTGATTGTAGGTACATAGGTACCTACCTGTCTCCTCTCTCTTGGTTGTAGGTACATAGGTACCTGTCTCTCTCTCTCTCTTGATTGTAGGTACATAGGTACCTACCTGTCTCTCTCTCTTGGTTGTAGGTACATAGGTACCTGTCTCTCTCTCTCTCTTGGTTGTAGGTACATAGGTACCTGTCTCCCTTTCTCTCTCAGTTGTAG
>NW_007449065.1:0-383 GCF_000475195.1 Diaphorina citri | reverse complement strand
CAGTGTTTCCTCGCGGTTTCCGCGACATTCCCCACCGAGAATGGCCCTCAAAGGGTTAATCAGAACATTATTTACATAGAAAATATACAACAAACGAGAGGCCTCAAAAATTGAACCTAAGCCTCACACTTGAGAAAAAAAATGACAGTTAAAAAAGACAAAGAAAATTACAACAGAAATGGGTACCCTAAAGGGGTAAAACAAAAGACTTCCCTGAAGAAACCCGTACCCAGAGAGTTTTCAATACTCAAGTGGGCATAACATGAATATCGAACGTATTTCCTAGTTTGAACTGTCCCTTACATTTCAGAGAACCTAGATAGTGCCCAGACCATGGACTCTCAAATACATCAGAGTAAGAGGTTCCTCTTTTATCATACACT
>NW_007449064.1:0-383 GCF_000475195.1 Diaphorina citri | reverse complement strand
TATTTTCCGATCTGACGTAGGTCCTTATCCTTTACTGTGTTCATACTAGAGTTATAGTGCACATCACCGTTTGTCATTGGCAGAAATGGTTAAGTTCAAGCCTTTTTCCAAGTCACTTTTACAGGCTAATTGACTTGAAGCATGTATTATTCCATCAAATATTTTTATGCTCAATATAGGATAGGATCCCAGATCTTTTTACTCGGCTGAGGTCTTTTGGGACGAAGAAGGTTAGAGCAGATTTCTAACATTACCAATGTACTGAAATGTTTGTTCATAATTTTGCTTTATATTCGATCTTTTTCCCCCGTTCTACTTTACTCACTCTATTCCCATTGCAACTTTCCTCGAGTACAAAATATTTTCCAATGTTCACGATGTGT
>NW_007449063.1:0-383 GCF_000475195.1 Diaphorina citri | reverse complement strand
TAGGTACTTTTATAAAATAATGAAAGTATATAGGTAAATAACATATTCATCATCTAGGTACTTCGCCTTTTCCCATGTCGGCGTTTTTAGTCGGTCCACCCACTACACCATTGGTGTTTTTTCGTCAGGATGAACCAACTTGGTTTCGGCGAGTTTATTTTTACGGAGTGCGGCTGCGGATGCCCTTTCCGCTACTCCAACCACGTCAAGACAATAATATGAAAAGCAACCCAATATAATTCTGGTTGAAAAAACAATAGAATAGGTAGGTAAAGGTAAAGGAACGGAAAGAGCAAAAAAGGCAAAATAATGTAAAAATTGTAATGTAAACAGCAAAATGTTCAAACTTTCAAATTTCAAAAAGTTCAAATTTTTAATCGAAT
>NW_007449062.1:0-383 GCF_000475195.1 Diaphorina citri | reverse complement strand
CCCACAATTGTTTCCCCATTTCTCCTTGTTTTCTTTCTCGTCTCGTCACCAAGTTAAGAAGTTGTACGTTTTCTTACTTTTCTCATACGTAAATAGGATAACTTCCGTCTTTCTCCCTCTCTCTTCCTTCCCGTTGCTTTGACTCCCTTCCTCTTTCTTTCCTTTACTCCCTCTTTCTCTTTCCCTTCCACTCTCTCTTTCGCCCGTTTCTTTCTCTGGTATATTTCTTTCTCCTTCCTTCCCTTTCTCCCTGTCTATTTCTTTCTTCCTCTCACTTTCTCTCTCACACTCTCTCTCTCTCTCCCTCTTTCCCTTCCCCTCTCCTTCCTCTGTTTTCTTTCTCCTTCTTCCTCTTTCTCCCTGTCTATCTATTTCTCCTTAGA
>NW_007449061.1:0-383 GCF_000475195.1 Diaphorina citri | reverse complement strand
CCGTTGAACCTTTGACACGTTTGGCAACGTAGCCTACTTTTTTGATGACTCCTTGCTGCCATATCCATCTGGATTAACTAGGTACGTTGATTTCGGGAACGAGGCCCATGTGTGACGTTATGCGCAGCACAACGCATTGAGAGGGGAAGAGGGTCCCCTCCCCTCCTGCCCGGGACCCGGGAAACTTCAAAATTCCAATCTTGTTTATTTTGTAAGTTTGTTTAGAGTTGTGGATATTGTGCAGTTACATATAATATGTGACCGCTATACAAAAACCTGTTCATCATCATCATCATCTGAGTTTAGAGTTTAGCAGTTTACACTTACAGAAACTGTAAGTTACATTTTAAACTGTAAGTTACTGTTTAGTGTTTATGTTTAGT
>NW_007449059.1:0-383 GCF_000475195.1 Diaphorina citri | reverse complement strand
TGGTGTGTTTGAACAATCGTGTCGACTCATTGAAGATTGACCAGTTTAGAATTTGTCGTAACTCAGGTGTGTTCTTAGTAGAGATGTGTGACAAATGAGTTATAAAAAGAACTACTCTTTTCAGTGGACTACTCGGTCACTGAGTCTGACTCCCTATATCTTTAGGGAACCAAAGAGTGAGTTACATGTTTACTCCCTATGCCTATAAGAAGTGGAGTGCCATGTTTTAGGATCTGACTCATTTACTGAGTAGTTCACTGAAAAGAGTAGTTCTTTTTATGACTCACTCACTCTTTACACATCTTTAGTACTTAGTAAACTCGTGACAACTTTTGTTGGACGCGAAGACAGGAGATGATGTAACTAAAATGTTACCAGATTAG
>NW_007449058.1:0-383 GCF_000475195.1 Diaphorina citri | reverse complement strand
CTAATAGACGGAGACGTTCCCGATCTCCTAGATACAACAGGTAATTGAAATTTTTTGTTTCCTCTCCCCCCCCCTTAACTCCCTAATAAATGGGGTTAATTTATTTATTCGACATAAATATCCTTTGTAATTAGGATAGTTTTCAAAAATAAAAAAGACCTAATTGTACTATTATAATTTGCTAGTGTCTACCAATAGCTTGGGGTTTTCTCAAATGGTTTCATGGTACAAGGATCTCTGAGGCATCGGTTGCCTACAATGGAAATTATTTGGAGAATGCAGATTGTTGAACTTGGGGGGGGGGAAAGGTTGCCTCCACTTACAAATGGATCGACAAGTGGAATCAAAGGCCAATGAAATGAAAGTATACGTGAATGAAAATC
>NW_007449057.1:0-383 GCF_000475195.1 Diaphorina citri | reverse complement strand
CTTTTCATTTTCCCACGTCCCCGTCTCATCATGACTGTCAACTGGGAGACCTGGAACAGTTGGAAAAGATTTATATTAGATTTTCTATTGTGAGATATAAGCGAGAATTATTATTATTTACCTATCTTTTAAAGGGGTTTGATAGAGGGAACTGTAACTGCTAAGGTCCTATCGTTCCGAAATCAAAGAGAAAAGGAAGGCAGGATAGAAGAAAGCCAGCTTTTCCGAGAACGAACATTATCCTATCAGCATAAAATCCGCCCCAGGCGGGAATCAAACTCGCGGCCTAGCGTTTACAAGGCAGACGTGCTACCAAACAAGCTAACTACTAGGTAGTATGGTCGAATTCTCGAGCAATGTTGAGGACAAATTTATATCTCGAC
>NW_007449056.1:0-383 GCF_000475195.1 Diaphorina citri | reverse complement strand
CTCCTTCTCCTCCTCCTCCTCCTTCTCCTCCTCTTCCTCCTCCTCTTTTTCCTCCTCCTTTTCATATCTATAATTGACGCAAAGTTTTCGAGTACAAATGGAGAGAATTAGAACCGAGAACACACGATCACAACAAGTTTTTATTGTTAAATGGTATACTGAAGTTTTTAATCCTCATATAGAGTTAAATGACTACAATGACATCAAAAACACAATGGCGGAATAAGTAGCCAAATGAGCTCCCTCAAATGAAGATGGCACAGCCAAATATTGCCATTGTAAAATAATAATAATCGTTCAACTGTTGAACGGTTGAAATAGTAGGAGGCCTAATTAGCTCTGTAAACACTATACAATACTTATGTTATAGCTATGCATATTAT
>NW_007449055.1:0-383 GCF_000475195.1 Diaphorina citri | reverse complement strand
TAAACATTGGTTGTTAGGATTATTGAGATATGTAGTGGGAAAAATCCTACAATGCTGCAGTGAGCACCAAAGTTGTGATATAATAACACAAAGAAATTGCATTTTTCTTCTTCTTCTTCTTCTCCTCCTCCTCCTCCTCCTCCTCCTCCTCCTCCTCCTCCTAATCTTCTTCCTCTTCTTTCTTCTCTCCCCATTTGTCTTGTCCTCCTACTCCTAATCCTCCTCCTTCAGTTTTTTGATCACCCTTTTCTTACCTCGGCTGTCTCTTTTTCCCCTCCATCTTTTGACACCCCTTCACCACAGTTCCTACCTTCTCCCTCCATTCCCTCTCCTCCTATTCCATATTTTTCCCCTCTTTCCCTTCCTCCCCCTCCCTTTCCCAC
>NW_007449054.1:0-383 GCF_000475195.1 Diaphorina citri | reverse complement strand
ACTGGGGATAATAAGCCCCAGTAAAGGCCTAGACTCAGAGGTAGAAGGCCGGACGCAATTCGTGGGGGGCTGGTGTTCGAGTACCAGTATCGATAACAAATTTATTACCAATCTTCTGTAAACGAGATACCACGTCAAGTAAAATTATAAGATAATTTAATTTAAAAAATATTAAATTTATTACCGTCATTTCGAGGTGGACGTTTGTAAAAGCCTTGCTTAAAACAAATTAATCAGCTTTTTTTTTTTAAATCAATCAGCTATTCACGTAGGAAGTATAGGTACAGGTATAGGTATATTTTATTTGATGTCAATTTTTTACAAAGAGTTTCTTATCCTAAGCTTAATTTATGCTTCTAAGTACTAGTACATGACGCTTTACC
>NW_007449053.1:0-383 GCF_000475195.1 Diaphorina citri | reverse complement strand
TTCATTGTGCTTTTGAAAACGACTAATCTTGTTCTTCACTTTCCCTCATGCTGCGATTGAAGCTGGTAAGTAGATTTATTTATATGTAGGAGAGCAAACATAAGAGTATTACCTACCTACGTCTTTTGTCTTGATTGTTTTTTTCCTCGACGAAACTTAAGTACTGATGGGGAAGTTAATTATGGACGGTTCCCAAGAGGATTGAAAACTCAAATTAATGTAGATTACAAAATGATATTTGGCACCCATGGAATTATTAAACCTCGTGGGTACCTACCTACACATTAAATGGGTAGCCAGGCACCTTTTTTAAAAGTGTTTGATAGTTTCTTATTATAAATATGTAGTTAAAATAAAGAACATATTAATTTCTGAAGTTCTAC
>NW_007449052.1:0-383 GCF_000475195.1 Diaphorina citri | reverse complement strand
ATTACTATGTATTTCCTGTATTTTGTAAGAAAAATGTGACAAAATTATCCCGATATTCTCATGTCAGTTTAGATAAAACTGAAAATGATCAGCAAAGAAATGTTTTACCAGATAAAACAATCTTTTGATTATTTAATGACCGGAGGTCATTCTTAGGGAAGTGAGAAATTACATAAGTCCATTTCCTTTAGGACACATTCCCAGGCTCTACCCCAAATATTACAAATCAGTTCCCATAAACATTAATCACCTGAAAAGAAAGTCCCCTTTTCCCCAAAACCAATCCCAAGGGCTATATAAGGATCCAGCACCCTCTTCCCTTCGTCTTTTGAGCCCAGAGCTACGGCTCGTCACTTTGTCACATTCTTCATTTAATTAAGATT
>NW_007449051.1:0-383 GCF_000475195.1 Diaphorina citri | reverse complement strand
CCCACTAATTTGTGCTATGAACACATACAACAATATGAGCGTGAAACCTGAAATATCCTGATTTCACGTTCAATATTTCAAACTTACGCCAATACTACTGTCGAGCATTTCTTCTCTTGGATTTCCCCATTCTTAGAGAAGTGTAGACAGTTGCATAAAAAAATAAATAAAATAAATAAATAAATAAATGATACCTATTCTTTACCTGTGACTTTAGGTTGCTGTATGAGTGACAAGTAGGTATGTCTTTCTACAAAGAACTTATAATTATGCACTCTAAAGTAGGTACCTAAACCTGTAGTGAGTGTTCGGGAGAGCAAGGACTATAGTTAAGATTACAGAATTAGAAAAGGATCATTACCGTGCACGCGAGTAACTTGAAG
>NW_007449050.1:0-383 GCF_000475195.1 Diaphorina citri | reverse complement strand
TCCTTCCTATAAAGGCAACAATGCCTCGGCTGACACTGATTCTGATGAAGATCCGCTAGATGCCTTCATGAAAGGAATTGACAAAGAGGTAAGTTCAGCCCTCCCTTTCCCCCCATTTGAAGGGACTAACTTTTCACTATCTGTATGTACCTATTGGGTTTATTTTATTTTATTTGACATTCGGTCTGACATGCAAGATGAAGTATATATATGACCTGTCACTGTACATAAAAAAAGTAACAGGAAAAAGTGGAATTGGGCAGAAGAGTTAGTGCTAAAGAAAGATGTAGGTATTGATTTACATGCTTGTTTATTTTGGTGATTTCAGGTGAAACAAGAGGCCAAAGGAGTGAAAACAAAGAAAATAGAAGAAGTGAAAGGGA
>NW_007449049.1:0-383 GCF_000475195.1 Diaphorina citri | reverse complement strand
TAGGTACCATGTTTCTAATGAGTCTAGCCTAGCGTCATATTTAAGTTATTGGAATATTTCAACAAGAAGAATATTTATGAAGACCAAGAAGAGGCTCAGAACTCTATGCACCCTGCACCCGTTTCCTCATTTGACCCTTTCCTATTCTTTAATAATAATCTTCTTGGTTCTTTTCCCTCTTGTTCTTCATCTTCTTCGTTAAATATTTATTTTTTTCATTTTCTCAAGCTTGACAATTACTTCCTTTTCGTTTGTTCTGTTTCCAGTCTCTCTCTCTCTCTCTCTCTTTCTCTCTCTCTCCCTTGCTTGTTGTTCGTGTAATGTACATTTCTTGCATAAGCTGTGTTTTTCTACATTTGGATTGTCATTAGCACTGGCGAGAT
>NW_007449048.1:0-383 GCF_000475195.1 Diaphorina citri | reverse complement strand
GTGATAGCACTGATAGCACTTACAAGGCATACGCGCTACCCTTCCAGCTAAAATTGTTACATTCGTCAAAAAGTAAAAATATGATTTCTGTGGTCGTTAGTTTTCCCTATTCAAGTGCCCATATGGTCACTGAAGTTGTTCAAGTATGATATTCAAGTGCCCATATGGTCACTGAAGTTGTTTAATCACTCAGCAAGTATTCAATTAAAAAGAGAAAAAAATGCCATCACCCATGACAATAGAGGCAGCAAAATCCTTGACTGCAAAAATCCGACCAATTGAGTGCCATCACGTCCTATAGTTAAATCACGAATTATATTGTTCAACATCATGAACTAAATTTGAATTAAAAACACAAAAGGTGTTCGACGCAAACACGATGT
>NW_007449047.1:0-383 GCF_000475195.1 Diaphorina citri | reverse complement strand
TCTCTAATAAACCTTGGTACTTTCTGGAATCTAAAACATCTAGATATTCTAGATCTAACCCTCTGAAACGTCAAACTAGTTCATTTTTATGTATCCTTTCTTCCACCTTTCTTTTCTCCAATATCATCAGATCTCGAAGTTCCCTCTTCTTAAGAAGAGTCTTCCATTGCATGTTACAATTTCTATCTCGGTGATACCTTGGTTGCCCCCGCTGAGATATTTAACTTCCCAACCTGTTATTATCATAATTTAGTACGTCATTATTTCACTATTAGGAGATCATTTTTGATTCCCATATTTTTATCATGATTTTTGTAGGTTCCCAATGAAAGTCAATTTCGGTCCTCCCATCGGCAACATTAGATTTGTCCTACGTTTTGTTT
>NW_007449046.1:0-383 GCF_000475195.1 Diaphorina citri | reverse complement strand
TGCCGTTCATTTGGATCACCCGTTGAGCTTCACCGTGTTCAGCCACTTGCTCGACCATTTGATCGACATCTATCCGAGATTCACCGATTATCAGGTGAGTGCTCGAAATATCATCGAAAGTCTGATGTATCCTGCATTATCACTTACAAAATCACTCGAGAAAAGGAAAAATTGATGCAGCAATGTCATAATATAAAGAGATTTTGGCTTACCTTATTTTATAGTTGACTAGGGTTCTTAGTTGGGGGTTATTATTTACACCGACTCGAGTTTCGCTGGTTAAGGAGGTTAAGGAAACTCAGGAAACAACTAAGAACCCTAGTCAACTATAAAATAAGGTAAGCCATTATCTAATTTGGGTGTCTAATATGAATCTAATTAAT
>NW_007449045.1:0-383 GCF_000475195.1 Diaphorina citri | reverse complement strand
GATTGCCAACAAGGACTCTGTAGATCCCGAGGAACTTCGTAAGGCCACAACCACTCTGCAGCAAGCCAGTCTCAAACTGTTTGAGATGGCATACAAAAAGGTAATGTGGTTAAGTGATGTTGTAATTGTTTAATCATAAGAATAAATAATAATAGTGCTTATTTATACTTTGTTGAAAGAAGAGATGAGAGCTACCTAGGGAAAAGAGTTGAGAGAATGGAAGTGAGGGGGAGAAAAGGGCGAGGGAGGCCCAAGGAAAGGTAGGATTGTGTGAATCAAGATTGGAAAATTTAACAGGGTATGAGGTACACAATAGGGCTGCTTGGAAGAGACTGACAAGAAACGCCAACCCTATTTAAATGGGAAAAGGCTAGGAAGAAGAA
>NW_007449044.1:0-383 GCF_000475195.1 Diaphorina citri | reverse complement strand
AGAGGGAGATGAAAGGAAGAAGAGAGGATGTGCAATGGAGGTAGGGGGGAGAAAGAGGGGAGGATTATTTGAAAAGGGTGAAGGAAAGGGAATAAAGAGGGGGTGCATCTGGATGGAAAGGAGAGGGAGAGAAGGAAAATTGGGGAGGGAAAGAAAAAAAAGGGGGTTGCGTTCCAATTAGGGGGAGAAAAGTGTTAATTTTACACTCACTAACTCCCCATACTAATTGAACGAAAAATGTGTTGCGCTTTTCCTCCCCTCATTTGAAGTAAAAGTGGACATGCTTGAGTTACCATGCACGATGCAGGCTGAGGGTTTCAAAGTGTAGTTTTTTTTTTAAGTTTGATTGAAGGAACTGTAAATGCTAAAGTGTGGTCGTCCCG
>NW_007449043.1:0-383 GCF_000475195.1 Diaphorina citri | reverse complement strand
TTCAACAAGAGTTTCCATTAGAGTATTTAAGATGACCAAGGAGTCTTTCCTATGTAACTTTTCAAGAAATCAATCGGTGTACATGTAAGGGTTCTAGGAATGATGGTTCACGAAATATGCGCTTGTAACAAGCCAATATCAAAAAATTTCAAAAGTTATATCTAGGAATGATGGTTCACGAAATATGCGCTTGTAACAAGCCAATATCAAAAAATTTCGAAAGTTATATCTACTTTTTTTTACACCAATAATTTGCGAGATACAGCCTGATTTCCTCGAATTGACCATCAAAAATTTTGTCAAAGGAGAACGAATGTGCCATCAAATTCAAGGAGTTTTTTGCCCGATTATTGTTTCATACATAATTTCAGAATATTTACTTC
>NW_007449042.1:0-383 GCF_000475195.1 Diaphorina citri | reverse complement strand
TATTTTCTGAGGGCGCCCATAGCCCACAAAAAGAACCAATCAGAAAATTTAGCAAAATTTCATGGAAAGTATTGACGTGTCTTCTAGACAATTACCGTAAATAAATTATTTGAGAGGTGTCTCTGAACAAGTGAACAGTTAAAATCACAACTTAAAACATTACTTTCAACCGCTCAAAACTTTCATCTTGCTTCGTTCGATTAAAAAGAGGCTTCACTCGGGAAATCCATTGGCATATCCGTCAGCTTTCAAACGCCTTGGAAATCAGCTTGTAAAATGCAGTGTTGCCACGTTTTTCCCCCACTTTTTTTTTAAGGGAGCTGACAACACTGTTTTGTATGCAGTTGGAGACTTGGTTGTGGTGCAGACCGCCAAGTGCTGAA
>NW_007449041.1:0-383 GCF_000475195.1 Diaphorina citri | reverse complement strand
TTAAAGACCCGACCACAGTTGGAATTGAATTTATTTGCATCACAATGAAATGCACAGAGTATCACGTATCAGCACATATACGTAATATGTGGTATGAGTAACCTTTTTACAACCACAGATACCAAGTCTATTACACTCTATTAATTGAACTTCTTCACTCTCATGGATGTCATCAGTAGATAACTAAGTTGGTATACCTATATTTAGAATTACAACCACAGATACCAAGTCTATTACACTCTATTAATTGAACTTCTTCACTCTCATGGATGTCATCAGTAGATAACTAAGTTGGTATGCCTATATTTAGACTGTCGAAATAGGACAGGTAGTCCCCTTGCTTTAAAAGTTCCAGCATAAAAAGATAAATAGTCGTCATATTA
>NW_007449040.1:0-383 GCF_000475195.1 Diaphorina citri | reverse complement strand
AGAAAAAATCCGTTGGTCCTCATTTTTCCTGCTCTATGACTTTGAAACATCACCCAAGTAAGCGCAACTGATCTATTGCGTCCTTGAAGTATACTAGTAAATTTGTAACCTAGAGGTAGAAAATTACAAAATGCCATTGCTCCACAATATTTTTATACCAGACATACCTATACTTAATATAGGTGCGACGCAAGGCGACGGCATGTTAAAAATCACTTTTTCTTAATGGGTCCAAATTTCCACCCATTTCCAGATTTTGATAATTTGGACCGATTTGCATTACTTTCTCATCACAAAGTACATATGTAATTTCTTTAGGTATACATACATATTGTATGTAGCGTTTCCTCCTCTCTTGATGTAGGTAGGTTAATGGAAAGTAA
>NW_007449039.1:0-383 GCF_000475195.1 Diaphorina citri | reverse complement strand
AAACATTGCATACTAACACTGTATGGACAACTAGTGCTGGATTCCTGTGTTCTGGTTCACAAGATCTCAGGAGCTCTGACCAGACACAGTGATATCCACAACTACCCTACTAGAAATCGAGATAAATATATTCCATCAAGAGACAAAAGGTTTAGCAATTCTTTCCTATGCTCTGGTATTCAACTGTACAATGTACTACCAGATAATTATAAATATGCCAACTCAATCCAATTCAAAATGATGCTGAGGAGAGAAATGCTCGACCTTTGTCCATACAGTGTACAGGAATATCTCGACGAGATGATATCGAGGCAATAAAAATAGGCTTCTCTCTTTTATATTCTTTTTTTTTTTTTTTCCTTATTAATTATTACTACTCTAAC
>NW_007449038.1:0-383 GCF_000475195.1 Diaphorina citri | reverse complement strand
TTTTTTGCAGGAGCAAAATTAATTTTATGTCTTTTTTTCTGTTGTTTTACGATTTGAATTCTTTGATCAAAGGAAGAAATTTTAATTGAAAAAATAATAGGATGAATGGAAAATATTTATGCTTCTTGATTAATAAAATGTGATATCGGGGCAATGCTAATGCAGGGACCTACTCTAAACGGGGTCGTTTTTAGGCTCCCTGTGAATTTCACATTGTCCTAAATAATTTAGAATTTTAGATGATATATTCATTATTGCTGAAATATCAAAACTTGGCCCTGATTAGGTATACCATTATTCTTTTCAATTGGAATTTTTGATTGTTCACTCAACCTATTTAATGCAGTTTTTATTAAAATATGGAATATAAAATTACTCTGGTT
>NW_007449037.1:0-383 GCF_000475195.1 Diaphorina citri | reverse complement strand
CTCTCTCTTCCTTCCGTTCTCTCTTGTTGCATTTTGACTTGACGTTTTGACGTCTTCCATCTTGAGAAAAGAAGAGAAAGAGAGACTGTAAGTTTTGTTTGCTTGTCCTACAATGTCCTACTTACCTAACTCTCGGACGGTTTGACCAAATTTGATAGAATTTAGCAAAAAACTTCAATACAAGTAGGTTTTGCTCGATCCTACCCATTGGGGACTTTTTTTGCCATTTCTACACTTCTACAGGTCACTTTACAAATCACTGTAGGTACCTCTAGGTAAAAATTTATGAACACCTGGTATTTATTTTGATTATGCAATATGCCTTGTTCCTTTCATACCTTTCCAGATGGAGGTGATCGTCAATGCTGAGAAGTTCGATAAAG
>NW_007449036.1:0-383 GCF_000475195.1 Diaphorina citri | reverse complement strand
AGTGAACAGCTGTTACGGCCGGATTACACACGAGGCTAGTGCCGCCCTCGAGAGCCTCATTGGGGTTAAAAATCCAACGAGTAAATTTTCTTTTATTTCGTTAAACACGTCTACCGAATTTCATCCTATATTGTATTACCACACAGAAAAAGCTGACCTGGAGGGTTCAGTGTAGGGACCAAGATCCCATTGGTGTGCAAACATTTCACGAATCTATGAATTTCATCCTAATACCGGTCGGAAGTTATGGTCTCTCTATCTTTCAAGTTTCAAGCCTGTGAGATGTGCCTATCTCATGGTGTTCGAAGGATTGAGAGGTTTATGGTGAAACAAACCAACAACAGACTTCAGTGACATCACCAAATGCAAAATTCGTCGAGCTA
>NW_007449035.1:0-383 GCF_000475195.1 Diaphorina citri | reverse complement strand
CCCTTTGAGGAACTGTCAGCTTGCTAGGCTGGTTAGGGTTAGCTGTTCTCCTCCCTGTTTATAGTCCCACAGCCAGACAGAGGCCTTGTTGTCGAAGAGAAAGCCAGTCGTTTAAAAATTCTTTGTTGTGCTGCTCCCATTTTCATTTCTGTCGAACAGGATCGAATCCTAGTCCTTCAAGTTGCGAACCTTACCTGTAATGGCTCTCTGGTTCCGGATGACGGGTGTACAGGATTTGCTGACTTATATGTTCGGTCAGTATTTCATACAGCACATTATACGTGGCAAACGACAGAGATGATTCATGCTGCAAAAGTCGCTCCGCCAACAGCGTGTAGAGGTTGTGAGGAGACATAACGTCATACTTTCGCCTGAAATCAAAC
>NW_007449034.1:0-383 GCF_000475195.1 Diaphorina citri | reverse complement strand
TTTTTTTTTTTTTTTGTAAGTGAAGTTTGTAAGTTGGTGTCTACCTTGTAAGCGCTAGGTCGCGGGTTCCCATCCACCGCGGATTTTATCCTGAAGAGATCAGGTTCGTTCTCGGAAGGGCTGGCTTTCTCCTACCCTGTCTTCCTTTCGTCGCTTTCGGGACGCTAAGACCTTGGCAGGTACATTTTCTTCTATCTTATTGCTTATTGTTATTCCATACAGCGAAAAACTGGATTATTGACAAATCTAAAATCGCGTACCCTGTACACAGTGAAAACGCAACTTGTAAATCCACTCAACTGATTAAAAAAAAAGTCCAAAAAATTTGAAACAAAATATTCTGTGGCAACATATTCACATTGTGATAATAGTGATTATTTTTT
>NW_007449033.1:0-383 GCF_000475195.1 Diaphorina citri | reverse complement strand
AATCATAATACTTTTGATATTTGCTAGCGCGATCCTAGCCTTTGATAAGGCGTATTCCATGTGTTCTCTGAACAAACCGGAAGACGAAAAAACCACGCCGAGATATGTATATTTTTTAACTATTTCCAGGCGGCTGTCATCATAGAAAAAGTTATCATGTTTCGAGAGCTTTCCACCCCTTCTAAAAACTATCACTTTAGTTTTTTGTATGTTAACCTGTAACAGATTTAGTGAGCAATAATCCCTCAGTGCATTAATTTTTTTCTGCAGATCGATTTTACTGGATCCTAGGATTACAAGATCATCATCAACAGGGACTTATTTTCAGATAATTTTACACCTGTAAATCCTTTATCCTGCATGAATGTAATGATGTCAGCGAC
>NW_007449032.1:0-383 GCF_000475195.1 Diaphorina citri | reverse complement strand
ATCCTTCTCATTTCTCTACCTCCTCTTCCTTTATCATCTCATCTCTCATTACTCTCCTCTTTTCATCTGTCTACCTCCTTCTGTTATTGCTTTCCTTCTCATTTCTCTACCTCCTCTTCCTTTATCATCTCATCTCTCATTACTCTCCTCTTTTCATCTGTCTACCTCCCTCTGTTATTGCTCTCTTTCCCTACCTCCCTATTTTATGCCTCTCATTTTCCCCTCC
This sequence comes from Diaphorina citri, assembly GCF_000475195.1. Taxonomy (NCBI): domain Eukaryota; kingdom Metazoa; phylum Arthropoda; class Insecta; order Hemiptera; family Psyllidae; genus Diaphorina; species Diaphorina citri. The sequence goes on along the minus strand of NW_007449032.1, from coordinate 157 downwards.
CTCTCCTCTCTCTGATCCCTTTTTCTCTCGCTCTTTCATCCCTCTCATAACTTTTTCCTCCCCTCCTCCATTACCTCTCCTTCTCTCTTCTCTGAGAGAGTGTTGATTAATTTAAGTCAATTCCAAGTTTTGTTTGGTACATGGCACTTAAGAAAAT
>NW_007449031.1:0-383 GCF_000475195.1 Diaphorina citri | reverse complement strand
TCGAATCTCAATTGTCTTTTAAAATTTATAATATAACATTAATGATAAACAAAGTATTTTCTCTATTTTTATCAATCATCTTTTAATAGAAATCCTGGTTTTCTCCGTTAGAAAACTTAAAAATAATAATAATAATAAAAATGTACCTACTCCAGAATACTGATAAATTTATAGCAAATTACCTTGTTGTCTGTTAGCATGTACTCAAGCCCACTGACTATAAAAAGTTCATTTCACATGTACCCGAGCCCATTACCTTATTGAGCGCCTTGTACTCATATCGCCGGTCTCGGAATGCCCGCACCGTGTCCACATAGAAACTGTTCTCCTTCTGGCACACCGTGGTAACCCGGGTCTCGACCCGCGTCACGTGCGTTTTCCTA
>NW_007449030.1:0-383 GCF_000475195.1 Diaphorina citri | reverse complement strand
GAGTGTATGTAGGATGGAGAATTGTGAGACACCCTTTAGCTTTTGTCTCTTGAGGGATTTCAACTCGAACAGAGCGTAACTGAGGAAGTAAAATGGGGCATGGTTAATTATGCAGAAGGTCCCGGGTTCGATTCCCATCACACAAAGTAATAAATTTCTTTTTCGCCTTTTCTCGTGTTCAGACGGGGTCGGCGTTTTTCGTCAGTCTCTCAATCAGCCCCAGGGTGATTGCTTTGGGCTGACGTTTGGTTTTGGCTACAAGAATTTTAATTTTACAAGTGCATGGCCTTCGCACTCAACCTAACTTCAATCAATCAATCAATATTTATTTGTACAAATATACAATTGTATGTGGTACAATGTTAAGGCTACGTAGGTACTAA
>NW_007449029.1:0-383 GCF_000475195.1 Diaphorina citri | reverse complement strand
TAGAAAGGTAAAAAGGTATTTAATTAATTAATTTTAAATTAAATAGGTAGGTACTTTTTATGATTTTTATCATTTTTTTATCACTTTCATCGAGAACTTTAGCAAGCAAATATTAAAATCGAAATTTTTGCTTTGTGAACATGGCAACACATGCGAGCAACTTTTTATTTCAAAAAGGCCTTTACACACGATGCTTGTTTCATTTGATCATAAGCAATGTTGTCTTCTCAGCTCTGATTTTCGGAGACTTATGCTCAAACTCAAAGCATCTCCGAGAATGCTCACCTTTTGTAAACTTACTTACTTTTACTTATCCTTGGCTGCGGCCTTAACGACCATATGCCTGTGTCACAGCAGCTGCCCATTCTCCTCTCTCCAAAGCC
>NW_007449028.1:0-383 GCF_000475195.1 Diaphorina citri | reverse complement strand
AAATCCTGGAATACTCTACGATAAGTACAAGTAAAGATAATGGAAATCTATTCAGCCGTGAAATCCGGACTGAAAAATATTTAGCTGTTTTCTACATCAGACGCGTAGAGCTTTTTATTACTTACCTATACTTTCACAGTAGTGTTTCAGTGAACCGTAGAAATCTAGAATTCAGAAAAACGGCCCTCAACGCCCCAAAATCTCTTTAGCTAATTTATGTGGTGAATAATTTGCCAAATTTCATTGGATCGGACAAACCATTCGAGAATTACGGCGAAACAAAGAGACTGACAAAACTAAGAAACATATTGGAAATCCAAGATGGCGTCTTCCGAGTCCCTAAAGATCACGAGGGAAGGTTCGGATTTGGGCTTGAGAAGAGG
>NW_007449027.1:0-383 GCF_000475195.1 Diaphorina citri | reverse complement strand
GATTCCCTCTCGGGGCGTACTTTATCTGAAACACATAAGAGTCGTTCTTGGAACGACTGGCTTTCTTTCTCCTATCCTCTCTTCAATATTGGGGTGATAATACCTCAAGGGAAAAATTATTTCGACCCTATGCCAACTTTATCTTAAACAGACAAGGTTCGTTCTCGGCACGGCTATTGTATTTTCTTTTCTCTCCATCCTTCCTAGTATTTTCCTTAGTCTCGTTTTTTTTTCTATTCTCCTTTAACAAGTAGCATTTTTTTCCCGATACGTTTTTCAGGAGGAGCTCAAAATCCTCGAAGAAATCAAAGAGAAGCAAGAGAAGGAGGCCGAATTAAAACGTCTAGCCGAGGCCGAAGCTCGCGCCCTCAAGGCCAAGGAAG
>NW_007449026.1:0-383 GCF_000475195.1 Diaphorina citri | reverse complement strand
CGCATTATTCCTTCAATTCTGACCAGGTCACCAACACCAGATCCGCCGAAACACCCCCAAACCATGACTGACCCTCCTCCGTGTTTGACTGAAGCCACAGTACACCCCTCAGCCACCCGCTCTCCAGGACGGCGGCGTACAAAAACTCTCCTCTTGGAACCAAAAATTTCAAATTTGGATTCATCGCTCCAAAGGACTTTTTTCCACTGATCAATGGTCCAATCCTTGTGATTTTGAGCCCAGGACAATCTCTTCTTCTTGTTTATTGGCCTCAACAGGGGTTTGGAAACGGCTATACGGCCATTCAGGCCCGATTTCTGGAGTCTCCTTTTGATAGTAGACACACTGACACTTTTATCGCGATCCTGGTTAAAATCTGCTGT
>NW_007449025.1:0-383 GCF_000475195.1 Diaphorina citri | reverse complement strand
TACGGTCGCGCTGCGCGCTCCCGGGGGCTTCGCGGGGTTGTGCATGAGGTCGCGCTGCGCGCTCCCGGGGCTTCGCGGGGTTTAGCATAAGGTCGCGCTTCGCGCTCCCTTGTTTTAGGTCGCGCTGCGCCCGGGGCTTCGCGGGGTTGTGCATGGGGTCGCGCTTCGCGCTCCCTTGTTTACGGTCGCGCTGCGCGCTCCCGGGGCTTCGCGGGGGTGGGTTGTGCATGGGGTCGCGCTTCGCGCTCCCTTGTTTACGGTCGCGCTGCGCGCTCCCGGGGCTTCGCGGGGTGTGCTTGAGGTCCCGCTTCGCGCTCCCTTGGCTTTGCCCCTGAAAACTAATATCGTCCCTGAGTCTTGTTTCGAAGAAATGAAAACTGAAA
>NW_007449024.1:0-383 GCF_000475195.1 Diaphorina citri | reverse complement strand
GGTTTTTGATTTTGGAGTGTCACTGTTTGAAGAGGCCGGGAGGTCTGAAATCGAGAAAAAGAGGAGAAATGTAAAGTTGTCCTTCCTGGCGTGGTGTTCGTCTGGTAAACTGGAGTATGTATGTGGGTTCAAATCCCAGCCTAAACATGGAATTTTATTACACATTTGTTTGAGAATCTAACAAACCCTGTTAAACTGGCTCAAAATAGTCTCCTAAGATTTGACACAAACATACAATAGGAGACTATTTTGAGCCAGTTTAACAGGGTTTGTTAGATTACATACAATAGGCCAGCCTAGTTAGCTAGTGCGTAGTGCGTCTGCCTTGTAAGCGCTAGGCCGCGGGTTCGATTCCCGCCCGGGGCGGATTTTATCCTGATGGG
>NW_007449023.1:0-383 GCF_000475195.1 Diaphorina citri | reverse complement strand
GAAGAGAAGAAAAGTTTGTTTCATACAAAGTTTGATTTGCACGTGGCATCAAGTTTGAAACATGAGGAAGTTTCCAAAGCAACACAAAGACACAAAATAATAAATAAGTAATACATCTTCGGATTTTCACAAACCTAATCTTGATGAATCACCTCTGATGTGGCTTTTGGAATTCCGAAACACCCATCACTGAGGATTTGAGCAATTCCTGGATAAAACTGATAGTGAACAACTCATCAGTATTTGGTCAGCTAAGGAGAACTGGGAAGTCAGCCACACCCAAAACCGAGGCGCATGGAAGCAGGAAAAAATGTCGACCTCACTTGAGAAGAAAAGACAAAGTAAAAGAAACAGGCAATATCATTCAACAATAGAACAAAGAC
>NW_007449022.1:0-383 GCF_000475195.1 Diaphorina citri | reverse complement strand
CCTGGCATGTTTTACTATTGGCACAAATCAAGAGTGAGTATCCCATTCAAATTCAGTCAGGTTACATAAGTTAGACCCTTTTGATAAAGGACTCTGTAATTACCTACCTACAATAAATGACTTTTTTGTAAGTACCATTTGCCAGAGCTCTATTAAAAAGCATCTACCACATAACACAAATTATATGTACTTAACTGTGGCTCATGTTGTACTTCCACAGTCTTATTTGATCACTGAACTTTGAATCTCCTTGAATTTGTAACCAATATTATTGTGTCCATTTCAGCCCATCCATTATGGATGATATTGTTCACCAAGACAAATGTGTTTGCCTGACAACTACAGAAGACATAACTGAACTTCCCTGTACTCTGGATGTTAGT
>NW_007449021.1:0-383 GCF_000475195.1 Diaphorina citri | reverse complement strand
GTTGTAAACGAATCCTTATCAGAGGACGAACCGACAACACTGTATTCCTTGGGACAAAAAATAAATAAAAATCAGCTTGACTGCTTGAAGGATTTCAAAATCAAAAGAAGTAAAAAATTAGGAACCAAACCAAAGTTACAAGGAAAAAAGTACAAAAAAACAACAGAAAGGTTGCATAAATGACCAAGAACTAGATACATCTTTGTCCTTCTGCTAGGAGTGTTTGTGAAACAGACAGAACGGTTAATATTTCACATAGAATGATTGTCTCATTCTGTTGATAACTTATCAGTAACTAGCTCAGTTTGCCAAGTGTTAATCTTATGGAGAGTCCAGTTGTTCCATTTGGTCAGGACAGTCTCTAGTCTCCCAATTAAGCCCCT
>NW_007449020.1:0-383 GCF_000475195.1 Diaphorina citri | reverse complement strand
ATGGGGGTTCCCATAAGAGTGACCTATATTTGGCAAAAAATGGGCCGTTTTGCAAAAAAAATTGCAAATTTAAAAAAACCCATTTTAATCATCAAAATTTCACCTACATGATGCCGTTTATTTCATTCCTTAATTCCCAGCCGTTTCTGAGATATAAGCGTGGTTCGCAAATCACGAACCACCCTGTATAGCGTTTTTCTTAGGACAATAGCGTGCAGCCGGTTCGAAGATCCAAACTTCTAATAACATTTGCCCCGGAAAAAACATCTGAATTCCCCTTTATATCCAATATCCGTCTTGAGATACAGAAAACAATTTCGCCGGAACAGCATTAAGGGGAAAAATTTCAAGAGGAATTGCAAAGTTATGCAAAGAACTTTGTT
>NW_007449019.1:0-383 GCF_000475195.1 Diaphorina citri | reverse complement strand
TACCAAACGAACCAAATGGACCTTATGCGCTTATTTATTAGGGAAGTTTTAAAGTGAAAGTCTGACCACAAGCTTAGGTGGCATGGTAGCGCCTATACTAGACTAGCTGAATTCCGTCGCTTCACTCCGGAATCCCGCTAGTTCATCCCGAGATATGGCCAAACTTGTAGAACAGGCATGGCCGAACTTGTAGAAAATAATAAAAAATACGGTCGCGCTGCCCGCTCCCTATTAGCTGCATAGTTATCAAACTAAAAACATAAACGCCAGCCTAGTTGGCTTAGTTGGTAGTGCGTCTGCCTTGCAAGCGCTAGGCCGCGGGTTCGATTCCCGCCCGGGGCGGATTTTATCCTGTTGGGATAATGTTCGTTCTCGGAACGGCT
>NW_007449018.1:0-383 GCF_000475195.1 Diaphorina citri | reverse complement strand
AGCCTGTGGAAAATAATATATAAATGGTAACCAAGTACCTTACCTACTATGTAGATAATATTATGTCCCTAGGTATAAAAGTCTGAACTTCACCAAACAAAATATTAAATATAAAAAAATACCCTAGCTTTTTTATTTCATTCAGAAACAATTTCTTCAGCTGTATCAAATTTAATAATAATATAGAAATCGGTTCCCTGTAGTCAGTAGTCAACCCAATAATAATTCAGAACATACAAAATAGCGAAATCATGTTAGATATCCTTTTTTCGCATTTTTTCCCTCATTGAATAACAATAAAAAAGAAATCTCATAAAATATGCAATATAAAGTACACCACTTGGACCATTGCATATTGGATTGTGACATGTGCAAGACAAATC
>NW_007449017.1:0-383 GCF_000475195.1 Diaphorina citri | reverse complement strand
ACTGACAAACGGGTCACAAGGAGTGCTGCTAGAATCATCGGCAAGATTAGCAGTAACATGGTCCTCAGGTCTGGCACTAAACTATCCAAATGTGACCAATATAAAGTTAGAAATGGTTTGAGAAAACATGCATCAAAAGAGATCTTGAGCACCAACAGGAACGTAGGCAAAGAATACACACCATTGGTAACGAAAGAAAGAGAAGACAAGTTAAACACGACCAACAGCAGGAATATTGACGGTGAAATCAAGGAGAATAAATTGAGAAAGCTTCCAATCAGACCAGGAACTCGAGTAATCATAACCAGAACTATGGCTCGTATTATCACACGCAGACAAGCTCGTTCTAAGGTAAGTGAAATCATAGGCAAACGCAAGGTAGC
>NW_007449016.1:0-383 GCF_000475195.1 Diaphorina citri | reverse complement strand
TTCCACATACTCCATCAGGTGACCCGTCTCTTCTGGTTCCTGATCCAGGTAGCTCTGGGCTGCTATCAGCTTCTCCGTGAGAGAAGCGATGCGCTCTTTACCGACTCTGGAACCGAGATAAAGGAATTTTAATTGTGCTAAGCATGAATGCTCGTCACAAATGTCGTTCCCTGCTTAATGCACTACGCTAAATTTTATGACTTGACTTGGACACGAACCACCAACTTCCAGATCCGAAGTCCACCGTGCTAACCACTACACCACTGAGGTTGGAATCGAGATAATTTTTTGAAGAGGTTTGACAAAGGGAACTGTAGCTGCTAAGGTCTTATCGTCCCGAAATCGAAGAGAGAAGGAAGACAGGACAGGAGAAAGCGAGCCGT
>NW_007449015.1:0-383 GCF_000475195.1 Diaphorina citri | reverse complement strand
CTTGTGAGCGCCTGGGGGGAATGAAAATGGACAAAATTATAGCAAGTTGTTTGATTTACTATAATAAATTCCAATAGTTACTTCTCAAGTCAAACATTGAGCCGTGAAATATGGCTTTTCAGTTTGCAAAATTTTGTTCTGAACATGACTGTGAAAGAATCATCTTTCTATCTCTTTCCTACTACAAGTTATGGCCAATTTTGTGAACCCTAGATTTTGAGCGAGATCGGGGAATACTGTTTGAATTCATTACCCCTCACATTACTTACCTGAGCTACTGTTACTAATAGATGATTCTGTCTTGATACTGGGGGGTATACTGCCCGTGCTACTATTGCTATTCTCATTAGTGATCATCACACTGCTGGGCACCGGGCTCGTAG
>NW_007449014.1:0-383 GCF_000475195.1 Diaphorina citri | reverse complement strand
ACAGAAAATACGATTCTCTGTTACAGGTGATCCTTGCTAAGAATCCGGAAAACTGATTACAGAACCAATATCGAATTCCGAGACAAGTGACTAGAACACAGGTAAGAAATTCAGATAGGTTTTTTCTCTCGCTGTAAAGCCCAACTATATTGAACCCACGCCCTCCTGTTTACCAGGCGAGCGTCTTGACCACTACAACAACAATACCAATCTACACATTGGTATCATATCTTTATATTTTTAGATAATTTCCCACTTTGCATTTTCATTTTATGAAAGTAACTTTAGAATAAAAAGTAAACCTACACCTAAAAGTAAACAAAGTGGGGGGGGGACAACGAAAGTAAAAAGTATAACGACGTAACACTCGTTTCGTGATTAAA
>NW_007449013.1:0-383 GCF_000475195.1 Diaphorina citri | reverse complement strand
CAGACAGTGCTCCAAGAAACGGGCGCTGACGCTTTTCTCGTGCAAAATTACCCCCCAAGGACCACACTCATTCGACGCAAAATTAAATTTGCCATCTTTTGAGATATGAACCAAGGACCTAGGTACCCGCAAACGCCGGCCAGGCCCGAAAGCGTGTCGCAGGTTTTTTTCATCCGCGCTGAAAAAACCTCCTCCCAATATTTCGCCTGTAGCTCCCTTAGGACTCAAAATTACCCCCCTAGGACCACACTCATTGGATGCGAAATTAAATTTTCTATCTTTTGAACCCACTTTCGTTGACCTAAGTACCCGCAAACGGGCTGTAGAGCAAACGTTGGTAGAATTTTTTTCCCGATTTTTTTCCACCCCTTGAACTTCTCCAG
>NW_007449012.1:0-383 GCF_000475195.1 Diaphorina citri | reverse complement strand
TATTCTTATTCTTATCTATTACCTACCTATGTAAAAAATAATGTTCAACTTCTTTTTAAAAAGAAATATTGTAACGACGAATAATCACGAGAAATTTAGACAACTTTCAATAATCATAAATAATGCATAATAATAGTATTAGGTAGGCAAACAATCCCACTGATGTAGAAGTTAGGTGAACTTCGGATCTAGAGGTTGGTGGTTCGAGTTCAAGTCGTCAGGAAATTTAATCTTTCCCAGCGGGGCTAACCCCGATCCACAACACATTTCAACAAGAAACCTTTAGTTCCAGGTTCCAGGTCTTGGTTCTTTTAAACATTGCAATGTAGGTATGATTTTATAGGGAAAAGGAGGAGGAGGAGGAGGAGGAGGAGGAGGAGGAG
>NW_007449011.1:0-383 GCF_000475195.1 Diaphorina citri | reverse complement strand
GTGGTATCAGATCCAGGAACTTGTTCAGGATAGCGATACGCCACGTGTGAAGTTTCTTCACGATGGTTTCGTTTTCGGGTTCGTTGTCAATGTCGACGTCTGTGGAAAAATAACAACAACAATAAGAACTTGGTTAGAACGCGGGAGTAGAAGGGACTTTCAGTTTCATTCTGGCAGTATAAGCAGGGTATATTAAATTCTATTCTAATAATTAAGGTATGTTAAGTATTGAGATTATTTGATATAAAAAAAAAAACAATAAGCATTATTGTTATTATGTAAGGAATACGTTATTGAATAAACTACCGGTGTAAATATATAATTTATAATGATCTCTCCGATGATACGGGAAAGTATTTTCTTTTACAAACAAAAGACGAGAA
>NW_007449010.1:0-383 GCF_000475195.1 Diaphorina citri | reverse complement strand
TTCCTGGTCCAGTGTGAAGGCTTCCTCGCTGGGGTAGTATAGGGATTGGATGCGGTCCTCTGCTATCTGAAATACGGGTAATGTGTTGTTAAAGTTAGAATTATATTCGCTTACTTGGGCTCAGGACCTCACTTTGAGATTCATCATCAAATCTTAAGTCGTTTCGTCCAAGGGCACGGGTGAATGCAGTCAGAATGCAGCATTTTTGATCAATGTTTAAAATGTTGTATTCTGATTGGTAGATTAACTTGATTATCTCAAAGTGTGGTCCTGAGCCTTCTTAAGCTCTCAAAAAGTCACATTTGAAAACAATTAAAGTCCTCTCTGCATGCCTATTAGTTGCAGTCCCAGTTCTACTTAGTTACAACATACACGTCATCACA
>NW_007449009.1:0-383 GCF_000475195.1 Diaphorina citri | reverse complement strand
AAGGCATTTGATTGGTCAATTTTGACTTGAGACTGATCTAAGAACGATCATTCTTGTTCATAAATACGAGTGTTACTGATAGAGTACTAAGGTAATAAGTGTGTCCTTGAAGGAGAATAAGAACCCCCCCTGGGAAATAGTCTAGTTGTTTTCTTTTGAAAAAGTCACTTCTCCCAGGTTCGATTCCCGTCGGGGTCAAGAAATTTGTATCATGCAAATGATTGATCCCGTGACTGGCTGTTGCGGGGCCCACTCAGCCTCGTGAGGAAAATGAGTAGCTATGACACGTAAATGCGCATAGCGATCGGTGCCAGCATGGTAGGTAAACATTGGTTGTTAGGATTATTGAGATATTGGGAAAAATCCTACAATGCTGCAGTGAG
>NW_007449008.1:0-383 GCF_000475195.1 Diaphorina citri | reverse complement strand
TGTAACTGCTATGGTCTTATCGTCCCGAAATCGAAGAGAGAAGGAAGACAGGATAGGAGAAAGCCAGCCGTTCCGGGAGCGAACATTATCCCAGCAGGATAAAATCCGCCCCGGGCGGGAATCGAACCCACGGCCTAGCGCTTACAAGGCAGACGCACTACCAACTAAGCTAACTAGGCTGACTCTAATGGCATTGGTTTGGTGACATTGGACACGGAAAGTAAGAAGGTACTGGCGAAAACTTAAAAGGTATAGTTACCAGCCACCATTTTATTTCTCATGCATTTGCTCCTCTCGCGTCTCCATTGAACTAGTCACAAATCTTCCGAAGAAATTCCCAATCTAAATTCAATTCAGGCAAAGTCAAAACACAAGAATCACTA
>NW_007449007.1:0-383 GCF_000475195.1 Diaphorina citri | reverse complement strand
ATGTGGACTAAGAAGACTCTATCCTCAGCCTCTTTTATATTTTGCCCAGTGAAGGTGACTTGGGCCCGAGAAGTAATTCAACTCTTTCTAATACCCTCGGCCACAGAGGTTTGTGCTTTTGTTTCACAAGATTTGCTAATTGCTTACTTCCCCTTGAAAACAAAGAGAACATTGTGAATATTGACACTTTGGGTAAATTATTTCGTCTATAGTTACATATATCATGGAGGATAGCGCGCGTGTCTTGTGCTTTAGTCTTGGATTCAATTCCCGCCGCGATCCGGGCGAACTTTACTACTAAACAGAGCCAGCCTAGTTAGCTTAGTTGGTAGTGCGTCTGCCTTGTAAGCGCTAGGCCGCGGGTTCGATTCCCGCCCGCGGCG
>NW_007449006.1:0-383 GCF_000475195.1 Diaphorina citri | reverse complement strand
GTTTTAATACGAGCAGTAGGTAAACCATCCGAGAAAAAATCTTTGTACTTAGAAAGGATAGAAACAAGCTCAGATTTCAAACCTAGGTCAACATCTGTTGGTGTAGAACTGAAATAATCTGTTCTAGTGTCAGCGTTAATTTTATTACTTTCACTTTCAATAGAAAGGGTCTCTAGAATTTCGGGCACGCACTCTGAATTACTTTGTCGCATGTCGGGTCAGCGTTAATTTTATTACTTTCACTTTCAATAGAAAGGGTCTCTAGAATTTCGGGCACGCACTCTGAATTACTTTGTCGCATGTCTCAGGGTCTCCACTCCAAATTTTTAAAAATCACTAGATTCAAGGAAAAGAAATCACTAGATTTGACTTGAAAATCACTA
>NW_007449005.1:0-383 GCF_000475195.1 Diaphorina citri | reverse complement strand
CTACCTACTGTTTTCTGCCCATAATTTCAACTTTTATGCGAAATGCCCAACCACAACAGGGATATTTAGCTCTCCTAACGGTGATGCGTTGGATTTTTTAATGGATTTGAGATACATATATCTAACTGTATGCCTTCTAAGTAAGGTCTTTCGTGACGGGGGTTTAACCCTCCATTCGGCAACAAGCTACCGATCTACTCACATTAACCTCACCCTGCCCGAGGTTCACTCATCCAGCGCAACGTTGTTTACTTCCATGAGCTATTTGGCCGGAGCGGACTTAATTCTAAACAGATAAGGTTCGGTTTTGAGTGGAAGGCAACCACTAGGCGAGGTTAACGCCTTAGGCGTTCTCTACCACCTAACCCTTAGAGCTCCATTAT
>NW_007449004.1:0-383 GCF_000475195.1 Diaphorina citri | reverse complement strand
AAATTTATCCTAAATAGAAAAGTTTCGTTCTTGGAAAGGCTGGCTTTTTCCTATCCACTCTTCGATCTCGGGACGATAAGACCTTTATTACATTGCCCTCTATCAAACCTTTTTGTCTTCGGATTCAAAACAAGACCTGCTTCGCCAATCCCGAAGACAATGCAAATTAACGAAACAGAATCTCAAAAACAATAGAATGATAGATAATTATAAAACTTTGAACAAATAACTTCGGATTCGAATCTTCTTTTTGAATCAATCAGAAAAATTCACACAATGCACCATGAATTCGTTCAAATTAGCATCATTGATGAGGGATATTTTTCTTTTCTTTTTATACCTCTATGAATTATGTTCGGCGCTACTTTGGTGTATAACATTCA
>NW_007449003.1:0-383 GCF_000475195.1 Diaphorina citri | reverse complement strand
CAGACACTCTTCTCTTGGGTAAGTTGGAGCCTTAAGTGGTTTACTGATAGCCAAGACTTTTTGTTAGTTTTAAAGAAAAATTTTGGGGATCTGCGCGAATACTTTTACTGCGCGATAACTTTTAACTTGAGGTATTTAAAGCGGTGTCCACATGGTCGTCGACTATGTGTGGGCGCAGCTTGAGAATAATAAATCTGCGCGAATACTTTTACTGCGCGGTAACTTTTAACTTGAGGTATTTAAAGCGGTGTCCACATGGTCGTCGACTATGTGTGGGCGCAGCTTGAGAATAATAAGAATAATAGTAAATCCCAAGTGAAAGGATTCTTTTTAAATCGAAAATCATAACCTAGTATGCCTATTTTGACATTCCAGGTGATCTG
>NW_007449002.1:0-383 GCF_000475195.1 Diaphorina citri | reverse complement strand
AAATAAATGCCATTTTTTTTTTCCTTTTTTGAAAATAAATGCCGTTTTTCTTTGTGTTATTATATCACAACATGGGTACTCACTGCAGCACTGTAGGATTTTCCAAATATCTCAATGACCCTAACACCCATTGTTTACCTACCATGCTGGCACCGGTCTATATGTGCATTTACAACTGACTGGCTAAATCTATCGAACTACCTACCAACGGAGAAGCGATCGTGTTGAGGCTGTTGTTTTATCAGGATCTCTTTTTCCACGGAACTGAACGTGTTGCATATTTATTTGACTCCGACACATAAATGCCACTTTACATTAGGCACATTTTCTATTGTGACCCATTAAAATAAACAAGGACTTGTTTTGTTTAGACTGCCTGCGAA
>NW_007449001.1:0-383 GCF_000475195.1 Diaphorina citri | reverse complement strand
CAGAATGGCGGTTTTGTTTTAGCATTTTTATTTTATTTTTGGCCATTTTAAAAAGTAAAATGAATTTTTTAGGATTAAAATTTCATTGAAAATGTTCAATTTGATTTAAAAATCATTGTCCTTTAGACTACTTTGGAGGGATAAATTACATTTTCGCATGTTGAAGGGAAAATGTTTTACTTAAATCCCTCACTTTGAAATTTATCCCGCTGTGGAATAGATGGCTATGTTCACCTATGTACAACAAACCATAAAAAAAAGGAAAGGAAAACAAATTTCAAGAAAACGTAAAACGATGGACTTTAAATTGAGTTTTATTCAATAATTCCTTGTAATTGTAGAATTTCCATCAAAATGGACGAAGTTCAGAAGTTGGAACACCT
>NW_007449000.1:0-383 GCF_000475195.1 Diaphorina citri | reverse complement strand
GATGGTTGCTGCGCTTGGCGGTATTTTGACCGCTTTTGGACAGATTTCGACCGTTTTTTGGCGGTTTTCAGTTATAGCAACAAAACGGTTAGAGATATTGTAAAAGTCAGGGTAAAAGAACACTCAAATAAGCATCATTCAATAGGATAAGGAAAGTCGTGTGATGTTCACACCAGATTTTTTAAATTTTCGATTAGGATCTCCAAAACCTACCTGAAGTTTGAAGTGATAGTAATACAATGCTCTTTGATATGAGGCCAATATATTGGTTGGATTGGTTTTTGAGAACGGTTTTGTCTGGTCTATTTGTATTAGGGTTCATAAAGTTGTTTTTACACTCCATCGTGTGTGTTAGAACAGTTTGGTAAATTTTGTTCTCCAAA
>NW_007448999.1:0-383 GCF_000475195.1 Diaphorina citri | reverse complement strand
GGTTGTCGGGAGTTTCATTCGTTAAAACTGTTGTAAAACATCTGTAGTAACTGAGCTCTTATTTAAATAGAGTGACCTAAGCCAGACATTACGTCCAGGCTTAGTATACACTGGTTTATGGTTTATGGTCCCTTGCTAGGTACACACTGTATGCAATGGTGCTTTTCTATACTCCCTGAATAAGTAATAAGACCAAAGAGTCTCTTTATCCCAGCAGTAGGTTACAGTTATTATTGCGGTCAAATTCTCAAATAATAATGAAAACAAATTTCCATACCTTGGCCGGAATCTAACCCACGACTTCCTGATTACCAGGTGCGCGTTGTGACCACTACATCACCAAGGGAGGTTGATCTTACGACAGAATGATCTTAGGACTACTT
>NW_007448998.1:0-383 GCF_000475195.1 Diaphorina citri | reverse complement strand
AGAGGAACTCGAAAAGTTCAACTTTGGACTCACTTGTGTTAGAGAAATACATGAATACCTACCTATCACGATTATGTCCGTTTACAATGTTTACATACATATCCTAAGTCGTTCTGTTTGGTAGAACAGGTCGACTATTCACAAAACCTCTCCACCAAGTTCTATCGTTAAATTTTTGTTGGTTTTCAACGAGACTGGGATTTTGATTTCTTTTAGTGATATCTTTGTTGATTTTTCCATCTCAGTCGTGGTCTACCTTGCTTTCTGGTTCCTTCTATATTCATTTGGAAGTATAAGTATTTCTTAGGCAATCTATATTCTCATCTATTCTTCTTACATGTTTATACCATTTCAGCCTTGTTCTCTCCACTCGTTCTTGCAGT
>NW_007448997.1:0-383 GCF_000475195.1 Diaphorina citri | reverse complement strand
TCATGTCCGACAATCTGGAATTTAAAATGTCATTTTAATCAAAGGTCAATATTTTCTTCAGTTGTTTTCTAGAGGCTGAGTGCACCCTGAAATAGCTGGCAGCATGTGTCCAAAATGATGACCCATCAAGATACCATTTTTTTTTTTTAATGATATTTCATTTGATTAGGTAATTTTATTGTGTGCTACAACTCATGAACAGTGAACAGTTGGTCCAAAATTAATGAAATTTGTTACACATCTTCATCACACAAAGGATTTTATCTGACTAACTTCTGGGTGGCAATGGATCTTCGAGAGGCTAGAAAGACTCCCTTCTGAGTTCTAAAGATGAGTGCTGGTCTGCTGGTACTTACCACTATTGACAAAACATCCACTATGCC
>NW_007448996.1:0-383 GCF_000475195.1 Diaphorina citri | reverse complement strand
GCCTAATACCAGGCTCTATTAGAGTCATAATGAGTAAAGAAGAATCTAAATACATACAATGACATTTTGATGTAAATCCACACAGTTTGACATTTTCATCGAAAGGTCACGTCAGGACAACTTAACATTTTCAAGAAGCTACCTTTAACATATACATATACAAAGCATGACGGCAAATGGTAAATATTTTCATGTCAGAAAAAGGTCGCTTTTTCAAAGGCCATCATCAGTTCAATATTCATCAGAGGTTCTTTTTTTTCACAGACAGCAAATGTCGAAGAGGTAAAACGTACACCCATAAGTACCCTCCTCGGTGATGTAGTGGCCAAGACGCTCGCTTAGTAATCAGGAGGGGTTCAATGAGTTCAATCTCGGCGGAGGTA
>NW_007448995.1:0-383 GCF_000475195.1 Diaphorina citri | reverse complement strand
ATAGTTTTCACCTGTTAAAGATTTGCCCGTTATTTCTTCTTCCTTGTCTTCATCTCATTTTAATAGAATCATCTTCATCTTTTACTACCTAGTGTTGGTTTGTCAAATGTTCATTGGCTTGAGGGTAAGGTTGAACGGGATGTTTAGGTCTACGGAGTGATTTTATGAGTTGAGGTCGAACAGGGCGTTAAGTTCTAGGGGTTTACCAAGTCAGATCAGATAATCAGACTATTTGGAATCTTCTTTTTCTTCTTAGCCTTTTCATATTTAAATAGGGTCGGCGTGACTGATTAGCTGCGACGGACATGATTTTAGTTTTCGCGGGGTTCTTTACAGCTGGATGCCCTTCCTAACGCCGACCCTCCCAATTTACCCGTTCTTGA
>NW_007448994.1:0-383 GCF_000475195.1 Diaphorina citri | reverse complement strand
CGCCCCGGGCGGGAATCGAACCCGCGGCCTAGAGCTTACAAGGCAGACGCACTACCAACTAAGCTAACTAGGCTGGCTGAAAAGTTAATACTTAATAGTACAAAGTACAGAGGTAGCGCTCTGCCCAGTCAAGTCAAAACAGTTTGACAGCTGTAACATTGGAGGTCTTGTCATCCTGAAATCGAAGAAGGTCATTTAAAATAGATATTTTCCGGGCCTTTTTAATCCGTCCTTCCTTTATTATTACAATAGTAAAAAAAAAACGTATAAGGGACAGACTATTGTATTCGCTTCGGTGTCTGTCAGTAGGTCTGTCTGTCCCCATAGAAGGACTTATCCAAACCTGGTCGACCTATATATCAAATTAAAGGTCTTTTTACCAG
>NW_007448993.1:0-383 GCF_000475195.1 Diaphorina citri | reverse complement strand
TTACAAAACTTTCAATCATTGAAGATTTTTGAGGTTCCAACATTAAGAGGTTTGCAAGATATTCTTCCCAGGTGGTAATGGTAGGGAATGGGGAAATGGAACAATACCAGTCTATGTTTCATTTCCCAATTCCCACCATTACTACCATAAAAATTTCGAAAGGAAATACGGCTAGTTTTTATTTTTACTCATTCCATCAACCTTTGAGACATTACCTACTCGTAAGTTGCAGTAACTTTTCTATCATTTCAGTAACACCAGGACAATACAAGTTTTTTTTTTCATTGGTTTGGCCCTAAGGCCCGACCATACAGCCAGAGTGATACAAGGTATCAAAGTGGAATGATAAAATACCATTCGCTTGAAGGTGCGGGCTTGTGCGT
>NW_007448992.1:0-383 GCF_000475195.1 Diaphorina citri | reverse complement strand
GGAAAAATCCTACAATGCTGCAGTGAGCACCAAAGTTGTGACATAATAACACAAAGAAATTGCATTTACATTTACATACATTTACATTACAAAACTTTTTATGTTTGATTAAACCCATCGTCGACAGAAGGTGACAAGTTACCTTCACAACCAAAGTTCTCACTTGAAACTGTTTACCTACCTCTGGTTGACCCAAAACGAGTGGCTTTACGGAACAGAGTTGCCTGGTAAGAACATGGTCTAGTATCAGGACATCAAGTTTTGGAACTTTGTCTAAATTTCTCCAAAAATTCATCTTGTGAAGATGTGAAGACACATAACGTAGTATGCTCGTAAGATTAACAAAACGTGTTTTAGCCAGCCTAGTTAGCTTAGTTGGTAGT
>NW_007448991.1:0-383 GCF_000475195.1 Diaphorina citri | reverse complement strand
GTCTCTGTATCGTATGGCGTACCATTACTTTCATTCGTCTACTGATAGAGATGTGGATAAAGCTAGAGCCATACTGCTTGGGGATAATGGACTGTTTCGAGCTAGGAAACAGAAGGACTTCTTCAAGGTAAAGAACAAGTGTAGATGAGAATATATGAACGAAAACGAACTGGACTAGAGTTATAAACTGGGTCTAAGCAAAGGAAAGTGAAGAAATGAAGTTTTTTTTTTTTAGGAAAAAAACACGTTCGATAGAGGGAACTGTAACTGCTAAGGTCTTATCGTCCTAAAAGCGAAGAGATAAGAAAGACAGGATAGGAGAAAACAAGCCGTTCCGAGAACGAACCCTATCTGTTTAGAATAAAATCCGCCCCGGGCGGCAA
>NW_007448990.1:0-383 GCF_000475195.1 Diaphorina citri | reverse complement strand
CTGGGTTAGCTCAACACCATTTTCGAGAGGAAATTAGAGGGGTGAGAGAAAACCGAAGAGAGCAAAGGAAGCGGTGCTACCCTAACTTCCATAGATAACATGCAACTGATTTAGGTTAAGCAGAAACCTCTGTAGCCGAGTGGGCATCACACAAGCTTTTGTACACCGGAAGTCCTGGTTTCGATCCACAGTGATTTCAGTTTTTTCGGGTTGCACCACTGACATCATCAGTTAAAAAAGATCAATGAATTGATCACAAGAGAAACAGTTCAAGAATCTTCACCTAAGGGATCAGTAGCCTAAGATAGGCGGTTTACTTACTTGTGCTTATTGGTCCGCGGCTGTTTCACGCCCTTCCCTCCCCTCGCCTGTCCTCCGGCCGC
>NW_007448989.1:0-383 GCF_000475195.1 Diaphorina citri | reverse complement strand
GTTAAATGAACGAACCAAGAGCGGTCTTTTTTTTCGAACCCGCGACCTAGAGGTTACAACGTAGTCTTGTTATAACTCGCTCTTTACTCATCTCTAATTCAAATTACTCTTTCGCTCCAGACTGCGCGTCCTGAACCACTTCGAGTCGTGCACAAATCAAGTAGGAGATCGTATGTCTTACACCCCATCAGCTCAGGATTCTATTCTACCCCTGGATGTATGGAGACAGAAGAAGCGAGAGGGCATGCTAGCGTCTGGAGTTACCTTGCCTGTGCATCATAGGAGAAAATGTGAGTAGATATACATACTTGTTTTGTTATTACAGTCAAACCTCTCTTAGCGTTACCGGTCTAAATGGTTATCATTGCAATCATATATAACTG
>NW_007448988.1:0-383 GCF_000475195.1 Diaphorina citri | reverse complement strand
TTGTTCAACAAATTTGCTGCTAACTACACATTGGAAATATCGGACAATGGTTGCTATGAATGGTAAGTTCCCGAGGCTTTCTTTGTAGAAAGAACTTCATAGTTTGCATTTCATTTAATCCAAATGTTATAATTATGATGTAATAGTTCCAGTTGCTATAATTTTAAAATTCATTATTTTTGATGTCATGATAAAAACTTATGTGAAACTCTGTTTTGTGTTAATATTGACCAAGCATCTCTTTTAACTATTGACATTCACATGCTTCATGCCTCCCAGAATACTTGATACAACATATTAATACTAGACCTTATTCTTTCTTGACAGGCAACTCTCCAGACTTGATGTCATTCAAATCATACCACTGGATGTTTCACCATCTG
>NW_007448987.1:0-383 GCF_000475195.1 Diaphorina citri | reverse complement strand
GGTACTCAAAGTAGGTACAAAGGTACTAGATAGGTACACAAAGTAGGTAGAGATTCATAGAAGCTTAACCCAACCTTTAGGGCTGTTTGCCCACTACACCTAAGCCTCAGAGTGAGCTTTTTGTGTAGGTATAGCACAAATCACAAAATAGGTACATTGGTACACAAAGTAGGTACATAGGTACTAGATAGGTACACAAAGTAGGTACAAAGGTACTAGATAGGTACACAAAGTAGGTAGAGATTCATAGAAGCTTAACCCAACCTTTAGGGCTGTTTGCCCACTACACTTAAGTCTCGGAGTGGGCTTTTTGTGTAGGTATAGCACAAATCACAAAATAGGTACATTGGTACTCAAAGTAGGTACAAAGGTACTAGATAGGT
>NW_007448986.1:0-383 GCF_000475195.1 Diaphorina citri | reverse complement strand
ATAGGTGCTGATTTTCTCTAATCACGATCGAATAAACTACGGGCTAAAAAATTCCCGGAGGGACGGGCCCAGCTTGTTTCTCTCACTTCTCAAATCACAAGATTTCTTTTCTTCTCTTTCAGGCGAGTTTAATTTCCTTTGAGTTTCTTTATTCACTCTTCCCCCGCCCTCTCTCTCCCTCTCACTATCCATCGCTCTTGGTGCTTTTGTAACCTAATTTCACTGACACATTTAGAGAGAGAGAGAAGATCGGAGAAGAAAGAAGAGAGAGAGGAGTGAAGAATAAAGAATAGAGAGAGAGAGAAAGAGAGAGAGAGAAGGGGACAGGAGGAAATGAGGGAGAGAAAGATACGAGTGTAGATAGAAAGGATAGAAAAGAGGGA
>NW_007448985.1:0-383 GCF_000475195.1 Diaphorina citri | reverse complement strand
GTGCCCTAAATCACCAAAGTATGGAAAAGTATCTTACAAGTGTAATAGCCAATGGAAAAGCAGAATTTTAAATTTGGACGAATCATATCGAAATATGGAATTGTAAATACTTTTCCATACTTTGGTGATTTAGGGCACAGGTCCCTTGTACAAAACAATACACACAAGATTTTATTTTTATTTTTCTTCACTGATGTCACATTTTTTTATTTCAGTTGCTTCGTGCCAAACAGTGTCCCTATTTCTACCTGGTGTCCAATAGTTTTACTTGTCTCTTTCGTGCTGCTGGCATAGGAGGACATACAGAATTGCACGCTATTCTAACGCCCACTACAAGGGGGTTTCGACATCTGCTACGGGCGGAGGGTGAGTGGATAGAGTAA
>NW_007448984.1:0-383 GCF_000475195.1 Diaphorina citri | reverse complement strand
TGCGGGCTAGGATGGGTTCGAATACCGTCGATGCCACATATCTGAAATGAGAACGCGTAAACCATTTTGTTCACAACATAGGCCTCTCTTTCTTTCCTACGCCTTCCCTGGTCGAGGTTTAATGCATCAGAGAGTCAGTATTCCCAGCACCTAAATGGGAATTATTGTATCTCTTCTCACCCATCTGATGAGGAACAAACTTCGGGATGGGCATGCTACGACACAGACCACACGAGTCTAATGTAGCAGTTGTTTCATTGCTACGAAATAAAAACGGCGATGAAACACTTAGCTTCTTATTCTTCTTCTTCTTCTTCTTTTTTTTTTCTTTTTTAATCCTTTACACCCGGGATTCAAACCCAGCTCCTCTCCTGGTTAGGAGT
>NW_007448983.1:0-383 GCF_000475195.1 Diaphorina citri | reverse complement strand
ACTAAGGTGTATCCAACCTCCTGGTGTAGTCAATGTAGTGGTTAGATTGGATCTGGTATTTTATCCTAAACAGATAGGGTTTGTTCTCAGAACATCTGGTGTTGTGCTTTCCATCTTTCTTCATTTTTGTGACAAGAGACCTCTGGTGTTACAGTTCCCATGAGTTCCCTCTATCAAACCTCTTGGAAAAAATAAAATAAAAATAACCCCAGACTGATGTATATGTTTAGGGATAAAACTGCTAGGCACACCCCATTGCTTTGTTTTATGCTCCCCAATAACCAATAATATTGCTGTCTCCTTAATCTTCTGTCTCTTCAATGAAATTCAGCTCATATTGCTCTCTTTTATGAGTTCATCAGTTACTTAGATACATATTATAC
>NW_007448982.1:0-383 GCF_000475195.1 Diaphorina citri | reverse complement strand
GTTTTAAATAGCTCTTGATGAGAAGAACAAACCTGTGAAAACCGTTTGTCTTTATCCCAAACCGTTCTCCGGAAAACTGGGGAAAACTCTTTTGAATAATGGAAAATCTCAATTTTCCAGCCAAACCGTTGACAAATTTTTACCGGCCAGCCCGGTTTTAAATAGCTCTTGATGAGAAGAACAAACCTGTGAAAACCGTTTGTCTTTATCCTAAACCGTTTTCCGGAAAACTCCGGAAAACTCTTTTGAATAATGGAAAATCTCAATTTCCAGACAAACCAATGCAAAATTTTTAACGGCCAGCTCGGTTTTAAATAGCTCTCAATGAGCAGAACAAACCTGTGAAAACCGATTGTCTTTATCCCAAACCGTTTTCCGGAAAA
>NW_007448981.1:0-384 GCF_000475195.1 Diaphorina citri | reverse complement strand
TCTCTCTCTCTCTCTCTCTCTCTCTCTCTCTCTCTCTCTCTCTCTCTCTCTCTCTCTCTCTCTCTCACTCTCACTCTCACTCTCACTCTCTCTACTCTCTGACAAAATAAATGAACTAAATATTGTTGCTAGCGTTTCTTAGGCGCCGTATACCTGTCGTTAATTTTTCCGTATTATTCTTCGCATCAAGTGAAAACTGCTACCAATCTTTATTTGAATAATAAAAATACCTACTTAATTAACCCTGCCTAGACATACGAACATGATTATGTGCTTAAGATTACTATTATCATTATGATTCTATAATATTTTTCCTTTTTCGTCGTTTCAATCCAGTCTGGCCTCAGGAAATCTGAGTGCACTGCAAGGCTCTGATGCATTTAC
>NW_007448980.1:0-384 GCF_000475195.1 Diaphorina citri | reverse complement strand
CCCTCTCTCTCATCCCCATATCATTTTCCTGTGTGTAAAACACAAACATTCTTCAAGTTTTGAATTACTTCGGGATATGAAACTCGTCCATGGAAGAGAAAGAAGAGGAGGAGAAAGAGGAGGAGGAACGGGAAGAGGAGGAGGAGAAGGAGAAGGAGAAAGAGAAAGAGAAGAAGGTGAATGGGTACAGAAAGAGGAGGGAGAGAGGGGAAGAGGAGGGAGAGAATAATAGAACAACTTTACCTCCAGATACCCAAATATATGGAGGTGACGAAAAATTCCAACGGAAGGAGGAGGAGGAGGAGGAGGAGGAGGAGGAGAAGAAGAAGAAAAAGGAAAAGGAGAAGAAGACGAAAAAGAAGAGGAGGAGGAGGAGGTGACATT
>NW_007448979.1:0-384 GCF_000475195.1 Diaphorina citri | reverse complement strand
TTCTTTGACGTTGACCGCTCTACAGCCTAAACCACTGGACCGATTTTGATGGTTGATGGCTCATTTTTTTTCTCGTGAATGGTAGGTGTGCCTTTTCATATTTTCAAGGCCCCCAAAGGGCCCCTTCGGCCTTAAATTTCATAAAAGAGTGACTTTTAGGGGAAAAATTCTAAATTAACGCTCGAGTTGATTAATAAGGAAGTTTTGTACTGCGTAGAGTTAAAAGTCGGAGTGTCCAAGTGGTAAGGAGTGTAATCTATTACAAACTGCCGAGCGGGTGGGGTGGGGTTCGAATCCCACTGTGAACATTTTTTTGTACATAATTTTATCATTTAAAAATATTTTATGGATAGCCATAGTTACTTTTTTCATAATTTTATAGTT
>NW_007448978.1:0-384 GCF_000475195.1 Diaphorina citri | reverse complement strand
CTTGTAGTCCCGATTTTTACGACTTACAAGTGTTCTTCAAACGTGATTTCAGTTTGCTATAAATTTTCTAATTCGAAAATTTCAACCTCGTAAACGTCACTTGTAATTCGTTCGAAATGAGCAATGATGGTAATTTTGTTCAAGTTTTGATGTACAGCCAATAAAAATGATCTTTTCTTTAACAAGTTTAATGGTCGTTTTGAATTTTCGAGTATTATGTGCTTGTTGGTTCATTGTTTTTTCGAGATTTGTTGAAGATGTTGGTTCCTTGTTGATTTCAGGACTATCAAAATGAGTTTCGAGTGTCATAATCCACTCCATTGGAGCACCCCCTAATGGTGATTTTATTACGCGTTTTTAATGTTCTATTTTAAGAGGATGTAT
>NW_007448977.1:0-384 GCF_000475195.1 Diaphorina citri | reverse complement strand
AGGAAATGCTTTTTCATATCTAGAATTTTAAATAAAAAAATCTTTTACTGTTCAATATTAAATATTATGTATTTATTTATAATTACATTAATTTCTTTTAATATACTCGTATATATTTTACAAATTTGAATACAAATCGATAATCGATAGTTTATTTTTAATATGCCTAATTTTCTTTAGGCTGTGTTTATGTACAGGGCTGAGATAGGCCATTCTCGGCCTTTCTTGGCGAGTGGAAAATGATGTGGTAACTTAACACAGAGCCTTCATGAGCTTGTAAACTTGTAAAGTTGGCGGGAAATTCGAAATCCATTTTTTACTTTTTATCTCTAGTTTGCACGTTTATATTATACTTTTCATTTAAATTAGATATTACAAACAAGC
>NW_007448976.1:0-384 GCF_000475195.1 Diaphorina citri | reverse complement strand
CAGGTGATGTGAAATCAGTAATTCAGAGGGTCTATTACTCATACATCTTAGGGACCAAACTTTCAAGATTCAAGATACGTATGGGTTAACATTATGAAAAAAAGAATTCATATTCATCAAGTTCGTTTTTTCTCCTGTTCTTTATCATTTTTCTCTTTTTTTTTTCTAATCAGTGATTGAGAAAATTCCGAACACATGCTGAGGTACGCCAGAAAAAACATTACCATGTCAAAGACACAGAGGAGAAAAAACAGAGCGTGTGGTTGGGTGGAAGAGCTCTTGGAGAAACATGCCACATAAAGTAATGAATATAAAAATCATCATATTGAGAAAGATAGGTATGTAAAAAAAAAAAAAAAAAAAAAAAAAAAAAAGGGGGGAAAA
>NW_007448975.1:0-384 GCF_000475195.1 Diaphorina citri | reverse complement strand
TCTTTTTCGTGTTCTTCTTTGGTCTCATTCTCATCGATTGTATACTTCTTATTCTTAGTCTCCTAGTTCTTTTTTTCCTATTCTTCTTCCTCCCCTTATTCATCTTCTTCTTCTTCCTTTTCTCTTCTTCCTTCTTCATCTTCTTCTTTTTCTTCTTCTTCTTCTTCTTCTTCTTCCTTTTCTTCTTCATCTTCTCTTTCTTCTTCGTTTTGGTCTCCTTCTTCTGTTTAGTTTTCTTTTCCTTCTCCAATGTGAATGTTCTGGATGTAAATGAGGGGATAAAGCAAAATAAATTAATAAATTGTTGGTATTTATCACACTCTATTCTGTTTCTATGTATCCTAAATGTTAGTTGCTTCATTGTTTCAACTTCATTTCTTCTTA
>NW_007448974.1:0-384 GCF_000475195.1 Diaphorina citri | reverse complement strand
ACAGGATGGGATAAAGCCAGCCATTCCGATAAGATAAAATACGTCCCGAGCGGGAATCGAACCCGCGCCCTATTTAAGTAACCCACGACTGTTTGAACTTTTTCATTAGAACGGTATCCTATATACCTACCTTACCTACCTACCTAAAAATTGCATTTTAAACCTTTTTCATAAATTTTAACTATAAAATTATGAAATAGGTAATTTTTAACTATAAAATTATGAAAAGAGTAATTATGGCTATTCATAAAACATTTTTAAATGATAAAATTATGTTAAAAAAATGACCTCGCTGGGATTCGAACGTCGAACCCCCACCCATCACACTTATCATCACAGTAGAGGAGTAAAAATACACACACCCAACCGCTCGGCCACTAAGAC
>NW_007448973.1:0-384 GCF_000475195.1 Diaphorina citri | reverse complement strand
TGACTGGACATACTGTCGTCCAGTTCTTCCGCTCTTTGTGAAGTCGCAAACCGGGCATTTCCAATCAAATGTTTCCTCGACAGCAACATGTTCTGCAAAAGAGGATTTAGGGCTAAAACAAAAATCAAAGAAGCAGCCATACTTGACCTCCTATTTGCGGATGACTGTGCCTTGGTGGCAAACTCAGCTGACGAATTGCAGGACGTCCTCAACATATTCACCAGTGACCTCCTATTTGCGGATGACTGTGCCTTGGTGGCAAACTCAGCTGACGAATTGCAGGACGTCCTCAACATATTCACCAGAAAAAAAATACATACGTACGTACGTACGTACGTAACGTACAGACCATGGGCTAAAAACCACTTTTTTGGAATCAGGGGA
>NW_007448972.1:0-384 GCF_000475195.1 Diaphorina citri | reverse complement strand
ATTCAAAATGGCAGCACCTCAAAGTTATGACTCTTATGCCACGCTGATCCCGTACAAAGGACGGGTCAACCACTAGTGGTAAAATACCTATGATGCTAAAATCAATCGAAATCGAGAGATATTTTTGACCAAACAAGCATTAGGTAAAATTTAAATTTTAAAAGCCAAAGGTAAGCCATTTAAATTTTATTTATACCTATAGATTTTAGGTAAGTAGGTACATATCCTGAAATTGCTGTTTGTTCTCAGAACTGCTGGTTTTCTCCTATCCTGTTTCTCTTCAATTTTGGGAGGGGAGGAGAAGACCTTAGCCATTACAGTTCCCTCTACGACACCTCACTAAAAAAAAAAAATAATAATAATAATAAAAATATGCAAGCATCA
>NW_007448971.1:0-384 GCF_000475195.1 Diaphorina citri | reverse complement strand
ATAATTTTCATCGGAAACGTTGTGTTTATGGCAGAAAACGTACACAAACATGTATACCAACACACACATAAACAATATGGTACAAGACATGAATAAATAGATTACATACCTACACATTGAATTCTCAAACATAAACAGTCCAGCTAGCCTAGTTATAGTTTGGTAGGAACGTCTGCCTTGTAAGCGCTAGGTCGCGGGTTTGATTCCCGCCCGGGGCGAACTCATTTGTGCTCGGAAAGGCTGGCTTCCTCCTATCCTGTCCTTCCTCTCTGCAACTCCGGGATTATAAAACCTCCGTTGTTATTCCAGAATTTATATTTATCCATTCCTTTTTCATTTCCCTTTCCCTTCACTTTGCCGTCCTCCCCAATTTTTCCAGTACTG
>NW_007448970.1:0-384 GCF_000475195.1 Diaphorina citri | reverse complement strand
ACTCTTCTGTCTGTCTTGATCAATCCTCTCGAAAAAAAAAGAAAAAAAAAAGAGAGATGGGAACTATTTTTCTCGGATTCTCGGAACGGTTGACCTTCTCCTACCCTATCAAAAAAAAAAAAAAAATCTTTTTCTCTGATTCTCGGTACAGCTGACTTTACCCTATCCTCCTTCTTCTCAATTTCGGGACGATTAGACCTCCATTGTTACATTTCCCTCTATCAAACCCTCTATCTGAGGGGGAAAAAAATCTTATTCTCTGATTCTCAGAACCGCCAACTTCTTCCTACCCTATCCTCCTTCTCAGGGGTGCAATAGTCCTACATACTGGACTCCGCACACAGGAATTTCACCAGAAAAGACCCCCATTTCAATGTAATGTAA
>NW_007448969.1:0-384 GCF_000475195.1 Diaphorina citri | reverse complement strand
TGCCAAATTTCAGGTTCCCATCTTTAGCCATTCAAAAAATATTCAAGGGTCCCCGGACTTTTGAAACACTCTGTATAAGTTTCGGTAGTGAAGTGACATTTCGGAAGTTTTCGGTAGAAGTTGGCCCATTTGTAATTTTAATTGCATACAATGATATTTCCAAGTTGAATTCAGATGAAATTCCCCGCAAAATAGGTCCAGAATCCAGAAGTAAGAGGACATAAGAAACGGGTTCATTCGCAAAATAATTAAAATGGGTCAAAGTTCGGGAGAACAATTGTGCGATATTACCTTGCTATATGTTTCTATTGAAATGACCGACACAAATAACTTCATATATGTAGTTTTAAAACTGAAATTCTTCTTGAGAAAACGACACACCCA
>NW_007448968.1:0-384 GCF_000475195.1 Diaphorina citri | reverse complement strand
GGGCTACCTGGGAAATGAGATGATAATATTTTCTGTTGGGTACGAACATTCAGATTCAGAGAAAATGAGATGGAGAGAGATAAAGTGGAGGAAGACCTTAGAGAGAAGGGATGGAGAAAAGAGGAGGCACTGGATAGACGGAAATGGAAGAGTAGAATACGAGATGGAAACGCCGATCCCGATAAGGTAGAGTGAAAGAAGAAGCAGATTCAGATCCAGAGAGCGTCAGAACGTTTGATATGCTCAGGGCCGTAAGAATTAATAATGCACAACGCGACGTCAAAAGTAGGTTGAGAAGCAGAAAGCAGTAAGACAAAAACTTGGACTCTTAAAAAGGGGTTTTTGCCAGCCTAGTTAGCTTAGTTGGTAGTGCGTCTGCCTTGT
>NW_007448967.1:0-384 GCF_000475195.1 Diaphorina citri | reverse complement strand
AAAGTGGGAAGAAACCAGTTGGGTCCCAAAAACCTTTTTTAGTACCAGTTGGGTCCCAAATTTGCGAGGGTCAGTGATCAGTAACATAGGTACCTACCTATTTATAATATGTATTTGGATTGCTTTGTTTCAGATTAACCATCATCTATCATGTATTGAAAGGAGTTCTATATGCACTTGCTGCATTTTTCCTGTGGTTCCTGTCTCGACTAGTCATTGGATCTAAATGACTGTATTCCAGTACCTTACCAAATATCTGACTGTATTCCAGTACCTTGTCAACTGAACAACTGGCAGAGAGATTGTCCATAGTTGAAAACTATTAGGTTTTAGGTTACTTGATTAGAATGTTGAGATTTGAGAAGGCACGAGTATGCTACGAAG
>NW_007448966.1:0-384 GCF_000475195.1 Diaphorina citri | reverse complement strand
CATTTAAAGTAGTGAAATTATCTTTTTAGTACCTTTTGGTAAGTTTTTATTTCGAAATTTCCCTGATCAGCATTTTCTCTTAAAATTTCAAAAGGAAATTTGACCTCTAAAGAAACGCGCAATCTGGCGCCATGCAACAGGAAAAATTATCCCTGAAGTCTCAGCTTTCCAACAATACCCATACTGTCCCTATATGTTAATTTTTCACGGAGCCACAAACCATTTTCTTCTGAGAAACACGTACATAAAGTTGGTGCATAGCGGATTTTCTGTGATAAAAATGATCCGAAGTACACATTTACCTTACATATCCTATGGAAAGTCCGAAAAGTACGAGCTTTATGTACGCGTTTCTCAGAAGAAAATGGTTTGTGGCTCCGTGAA
>NW_007448965.1:0-384 GCF_000475195.1 Diaphorina citri | reverse complement strand
CCCCCTGCGAAGGAGAGTCAAGTGGAAGAGAACGGCCTGTCGGGGGAAGCACTGTATCGTTGTGGAAATCCGGGTAAGTGCTAGGTCGCGGGTTCGATTCCAGCCCGGGGTGAACTTTTTCCTAAACAGATAAGGTTCGTTCTCGGAGCAGCTAGCAAACTCCTATCCCGCCCACCTCTGTGACTGAGTGGTCAAGAGTACTGACTGTCAACCTAGAGGTGCTAGGTTCGAATCCCGGCCAGGGCGAAAATTTTCTGACTGAACTTTTCCGATAGGCATGGATGTAAAAGATTGTGCCGTAAAGTAATGCGAAAGCGGTTCCAAGGTACAAAAAAAAAATATAAACCTGGTATAATAATGTATTTTTTTTTTTCTATTCTAGTC
>NW_007448964.1:0-384 GCF_000475195.1 Diaphorina citri | reverse complement strand
TTCGAGACGAATCAAAGTTATCAAAGTCGAGAGACGGTGACATTCATGTGTTCAACGTCGCTTATAATACTCCCCTCCTGTCTGTCATTACCTCCCCTACCACCCCTCTCATTACCTCCCCTACTAGGTACCCTTTACATTACCTCTCCTTCTACCCCTTTCATTATCTCCTACTACCTTTCACATTACTCTCCATTCTCCCCCTCTCATAACCTCTCCTCCAACAGCTCCCCCTCTACCCTTCTCATTACTTCCCCTTTCTACAGCTGCTCTCTCATTACCGCTCCTACTACCCCTTTCTCATTACCTCCCCTACTTTACTGTTCTCTTGACTGCGTTCCTCTCCCCTCGCATTATCCTCCCTCCCTCTCATCCTGTTTCGTG
>NW_007448963.1:0-384 GCF_000475195.1 Diaphorina citri | reverse complement strand
TTGTTTTTAGTTTTACAGGCTCCCATCTCGCCATCTCCCAATAATATTGGGGTTTGCTAATAATTTGTCCCAATACTTGCCTAAAAACATTATGGTTTACATTGCTCTACACTACTCGAGTATGTAACTAATGTATTGTAAAGTAACTACCTATGTAATGTAAAGAAATAAAATTTATATTATGTACTAGTCGAAATCCAATAGCCTATAACCTTCACGGGAGTGCAAGCAATAGGTTGACAAAGTTTCATAGCAATCGGATGAGCGGTTTGGCCAGGCATAAAGTTCGAACAAACACACACACACATTCATTTTTACTTTCCTTATCCTATAGGAAGGAAAGTAATGTAATCGGGTCAAAATTTCGATGGTCAGTTTTTAGTG
>NW_007448962.1:0-384 GCF_000475195.1 Diaphorina citri | reverse complement strand
AGATTCCTACTCTCATTTTGCTCTTTCCTCTGATTTCAGTGGCGTCATCCTAGGGGCCAAAGTGACGGAATACCTTCTAGAGAAGTCCCGTATCGTCACACAAGCTCCAGAAGAACGTAACTATCACGTGTTCTACGAGTTACTCAGTGGTCTGTCAGATGATACCAAACTCAAATATGGACTACTCAGTCCCGACAAGTACTTCTATCTTAACCAAGGAGGTAAGAACTCAACCTATCTCTCAACCTGATAAGGACTGATTTTTTATCTGAACTAAGGAGGTAAGGACCGATTGTCTCTTTTATGTGCCAGCCTAGTTAGCTTAGTTGGTAGTGCGTCTGCCTTGTAAGCGCTAGGCCGCGGTTTCGATTCCCGCCCGGGGCG
>NW_007448961.1:0-384 GCF_000475195.1 Diaphorina citri | reverse complement strand
CTCTGTGGTGTAATAGGACCTGCCATATTAAGCATCTTGACGCTTGTAAGCACGCAGACTACGTGGCACGTAGATGTTTCAATCAAGACACATTAACATACGTGTACATCCAGTACCAGTAACATACCAAGACGATTGTAAACTATTCGTCAAAAGTATACTGTAAATATTCATTCATTCATTCATTCATAGCATGCTATAACGCGGGGAATTATTACACTCATTAGATATTTTATACAGGGTGATTGTAAATTTAACTGTGTATAGGTACTGTATATAGTGTACGAGTATATCCACATAAAGGGTGTTCCATCGATGTACATATACAAGGTGTTTATAAAGTCTTATAGAAATCTGAGTTTTCTAAGATGTCCTAGAGCTAGA
>NW_007448960.1:0-384 GCF_000475195.1 Diaphorina citri | reverse complement strand
GGACCTGATCAGGTGTACCTGATAGTGAGTGGCTGGCCTTAAATTCTTCTTTTGTCTGCTTTTTGCTCTCAGTTTTGTTCGGTTTGAAGTCGTCTACTCTCCCTACTCGATACTCTATGCTCTATACTCTGTATTTTCTCAAATAAATACATGACCAGGTTAATCCAGCTTAGGACAGTCACTCACTACCAGATAGACCTGACGATAGGTACACTTGATCAGGTCTACCTGATAGTGAGTGTGCTCATCAGGTATCAATTAGACCTGACAGACGGACCTTTTCCGACGTACCTGTCAGATCTAATATACTGACCACCTTTTTAGAGCGCAGTAGGGGCAGATATTTTCAAGCTTGTGGAACCTTTCAGAGAGCTCTAGCGAAAT
>NW_007448959.1:0-384 GCF_000475195.1 Diaphorina citri | reverse complement strand
GTAGGTAATATTAACCAAAGATCTTATTGACTTTCCAAATACCGGTTGACATTGTTTTCTTTAGATTTCACTTCGTTTCTGTTGGACCTTCACTTTTCTTCAAGATATTGGAAGATGCAAAAAAAAGTGGAAAATTGTTTCATAGGTAATTTTAATATCATTAAAATATTTTTCACTATGGAACTGATTTCTGAAATCTGTTATTGCCCTTTATAAAACCTCGACAACAAAAATAGACCGAAGTATTACCTTTCCACCGAAGTTCGAGTATAACGCTTCCCTTTTTAGGTCTTCTATGTTTCCTATTTTTTCCCCTGTTATTGTACTTTATTAATTTGCTTTTCTTCATCTTCCCCCACCCTTTTTAATTGAATCAGGAATTAC
>NW_007448958.1:0-384 GCF_000475195.1 Diaphorina citri | reverse complement strand
AGTCTTGACAGTGGGAAAAGATTCAGAAAAAGGTTTATGGACAGGGTGTCAATGTGACATCTGCAGACTCCACATTAGTATAATGTCTGCATTAGGGTGCACTCGGCCTTGTAAGAAAAACTTGAGAAAAATTTACACTGAATTCCGGTAAAAGCCAACTCAGTCGTAGTTGTTACAAGCAGGACAAGGGTCCCTCTATGAGCGACAAAAAAGGGCCCATTTAATTTTGCAAAGGAAGGACTCAAAGCAACAAGTGAGGGGTGGAAAAAACATGCTTTTACAGGGTACGTAAACATTCCAAATCCAAAGCTGTTCTTCAACAACTGTCCCATGGAATTCGTTAATGAATATGAGTATTTGGGAGTAACAATTCAACCTTCTCTC
>NW_007448957.1:0-384 GCF_000475195.1 Diaphorina citri | reverse complement strand
GAATAGTCCTTCTGTAGGAGGAAGAGTTGTATATTCAGATATTTTCTTCTCATTTAATGATTGATAGAATTTCTTTTGATTCCTTCTGAACATTTTATTCTGCTCAAATTTCTTCTTGCGTTTGTTGTATTTCCGGATTCTATATCCCAATGCAGCAGATTTCTGTTTCAACAATTCAAGTTGAACTTTTAAACGTTCGTTATAATCAGGTGCCCAATAGTTGATCTTGAACTCATATGCAATTTCTTTAATTTTATTTTTGACTTTGTATGACACTTGGCAGTTGTTTTTGAAATAATGTGTCAATGTTCCAATTTTACTTCTCAGATGTTTGATTTGATATTCCAACCTCATTTTCCATGGAGGAATTTTGTTGAATTGAGT
>NW_007448956.1:0-384 GCF_000475195.1 Diaphorina citri | reverse complement strand
ATTTGGGCGTTGATGATTTTGCCGATTTGTACAATCTGAAATTGAAAACAAAGAGGAGTATGTAGTTAGATACTTGATCTAAATTCCGTGAAACAAAGTCACTTACTTAAAATACTTTCTTTTAAGAGATGGTGGGAATCAAACCCAAGATCGGGCAAGCAAACGCGTTACCACTGAACTAAAGTGCACCTCCCTTACTTACAACTATTTGAAAATAACAAGTGATTATTCAACCTGGATTCTAAAACCACCAGCTAATCGAATAGGTTTATAGCTTCTAGTTTTGAAAATCTAACACGCCACTGTCACAAGGCCTGTAGCTAGACTGCCAACTGGCTAGGTATACACAGGAAGTACTTACTGGATCAGATAAATCCTGTGATT
>NW_007448955.1:0-384 GCF_000475195.1 Diaphorina citri | reverse complement strand
TCAAAAGTGCAAGTAAGTTTATTTGTTTGTACTTTTATAGCACCCTAAACTTATTTGCTTTATTAGCCCAATACATACTCTTGTTTTGACTTTTAAGTCAGTATCATCTTGTTAGCAAAATTCGGGTTTATTAGAAACTGGAAACGTAGGACGTAGGTATCGTAAATCAATAGTTCAATACTTTGTCTGACCTCCCTATAACAAAGAACTTATGCAATGTGCAACACATGTCTAAACTCGAAAATTCATTTGCTTAGACGTTTTATTTATGATCAGTGGGAAAACTGGGAAGCAAAAATCTTGCTAATCTTCCTGCAAATTGGTGGATTCAGGAACCCTAATTTCCTTTGTCGGAGGAAAAAAAAAAAAAAAAATAAGCCAATT
>NW_007448954.1:0-384 GCF_000475195.1 Diaphorina citri | reverse complement strand
AGAGTTGTCCACTTGGTCCAATAGGTATTCATTTTCCATCTCCATAGGTAGGTATCTATCGTTATGCTAGGTATAATAACATAGCCTAGCTTTGCAAGAAGCGCCTAAGAGTATCCAATCTAGCTGATCAATTTTATACAGTAATTTTAGGTACTAATTTTATGACGAGTATTTCATCTACCTAAGTACCTATTTTTTTTAAGGCTTCAAAATCAAATAAAATAATGGAAAGTGAAAAAAGATTCGACTACGCCATTAACGTCTTCTTAAGTAGAAAGAACAAAATTACAAATATCATGTACTGGTTGCCAACCGCGGCAGCAAAATTTATGCCAACAAGTTGTGCAACTAATCTAGTACCTACAGGGAAAAAATCTGACAAAA
>NW_007448953.1:0-384 GCF_000475195.1 Diaphorina citri | reverse complement strand
GTGATGTACAAGGGGGGTAGGGGATGTAAGCTCCAAATTTTTGGAGTCTGCAATAAAAGGAAAAATGAAGCTCGAGTGAGGGAGGGGTTTGACTTGGACTCAAACCACCAAACTTCAGTGCCCTAAATCACCAAAGTATGGAAAAGTATTTACAATTCCATATTTTGACATGATTCGTCCAAATTCAAAATTCTGCTTTTCCATTGGCTATTACACTTGTAAGATACTTTTCCATACTTTGGTGATTTAGGGCACAGGTTGTGGTAATGTACCAGGTTGGGTTGAAACAGGACTAGGTGAGACAGGATATTGTTTCTACAGTTTGGCATGGGAGTGGTAACTGAAAAACAAGGTTAGTTTGCCAACCTTGCCTATCTCAACCAG
>NW_007448952.1:0-384 GCF_000475195.1 Diaphorina citri | reverse complement strand
CACTTTGTCATGGGCTCCTCATATCCAATCCGTCTGTCAGAGGAGTTTTAGTTCACTTCATGCACTGAACACGTTAAACGTTAAAGAGGTTGCTTCCATTGAAAATAAAGAAACTTCTCTGCACAACACTAATATTCCCTATAATTGAGTATGCTGATATAGTTTATCAAAGTACAACCAGTGAATTAAGTTTCAAACTGCAGAAAATACAGAATGCTTGTGTTCGGTTTGTTTATGGATTACGTAAGTATGACCATGTTTCCCACTGTAGAGAATCCTTGCGATGGTTAACTTTGGGAGAACGATGAAAAATTCATATGCTCAGACTTCTTTGGCGTATTCTCAATCAGGGTATACCGTCGTATCTGAGGGAATTCTTCTCTG
>NW_007448951.1:0-384 GCF_000475195.1 Diaphorina citri | reverse complement strand
ATTTAATTTTGACATCCTTTGTAAATACTATTTTACTTAAGTTATATATAAAAATGGATACTTACGAGTCGGGATATATAAAAACCTACTCGTAAGTATCCATTTTTATATATAACTTAAATAAAACAGTATCTGACGGATTGACTGAGTCCACTGAAAAGAGTAGTTCTTTTGTATAACTCACTCACTCTGAACACATCTCTGGAAAATGATATCAGACAACTATTCATGTTTAGCTCGGGGCTACCGTATCAAATACATATGGAGAACACTCCAAAAATTTTCAACAAAATACAGCGACTTTTTTGCTACCACAAAGGGGAAACATTAAGGGGAGGGTCTACATTGCATTTTTTTTTTTTTTAATGTATTACGTGATATTTC
>NW_007448950.1:0-384 GCF_000475195.1 Diaphorina citri | reverse complement strand
AGCATAACTCCGAACACTTCTACATGAGATGTGTTAATTACTTGTGATGACCAGGTTCATTTCGCTAACTACCTACCTAACACACTCGCGCTAGTGCTAATCATTGTGTTTACAGAGCTCATTACAGGAGTATTGTTCTCCAAATTGTTTGCGGACATCTCACGCGAAAACTGAAGATGTCGGAAACTTCGTACCTTATAGAGAAATTCTGTGTTATTCTTTACCGAAATTATTACCGTCGCCAGCGCTCCGGATACTAAAAATAAGCAAACTACTTGATATTGGGAGGAGTCAGCTCCCATAGTAGTCACTGCGCTCGCCTTGCACGCGGGAGACCCGGGTTCGATTTCCGGCGGGGTCAAGAAATTTGTATCATCCAAATGA
>NW_007448949.1:0-384 GCF_000475195.1 Diaphorina citri | reverse complement strand
GACGGCGACAAGGTTGCAGAGGAACCGCACGGATTCGAACCTCACATGGGAATCTGGAAATCGAAGTAAGGGCTGAGTAAGTAATGTTATGAGCTATGTCATACATAATTATGGAACAGTAGGAAGTGTTCAATTATTGATCAAACCAAAACTAGAAATACCCCAGTGATCTATCCCAATTAAAAAGAACGCATTTCATATTATTGATATCTAACATATACCCCCATTAATTATACAGATTCATATTATTGCCAAAATGCTAATTATTAATGATATATGGGATTACAGACAGAATCAACTTACTTGTTCAAATTTTCAATAGCACCCGTGTTAACTTTCTCTTCTTGAGCCTCCTTGTTACCAAATTCGTCTGAATCATCCATA
>NW_007448948.1:0-384 GCF_000475195.1 Diaphorina citri | reverse complement strand
ACCTGCTAGCTTATGGACCTGCTAGCTTATGGACCTGCTAGCCTATGGACCTGCTAGCCTAAATAGCTAAGAGGGCAGAGCGTCTGCCTTGAAAGCACTACGTTCCGGGGTCGATTCCGGTCCAGGTCGAATTTTATCCTAAACAGAACAAGCAAATTCATATCAATCCCAGACGCTCTTTTAATATGTGGCCAAAATAATAATAATAATAATAATAATATACCTATAGGCAATAAAACAGCAACAAAAACAACAAGGATTTTAAAAACAACAACACACGGATGAAATTCCATCTTCCTGTTTACAAGGCAATTATCGGCCAACACATTTTTGCTAATATTATAATTTGCGTGCAAATAATTATGATGTTACGCAATTCTAGGC
>NW_007448947.1:0-384 GCF_000475195.1 Diaphorina citri | reverse complement strand
TGTGGTTCGCAGAGGAAAAGGGGTTTGCGGAGAAAAATAATCCAAGAAAAACCCATCGGATAATAAAGAAATTTCCCAAGAGAAAGTTTCGGCAATAAAATATTCCCCCACTCCTCGAGTCGAACTTTTCTCAGGACTACTGGCGGGGGATGTAGTGTGCATAGGTTCTGCCCTTATTTATCTTCTGACCAGGGATGGCCAGGAAGGCATGAGGAACAAGGGCATTAGTTGGTTTCCAATGATCCATTTATTGCTTGGTTTCTAGAAAGGATACCAATTGCTTGGTCTCTAGTACAGTTAATTATGAAAGCTCTCATAAAAATAAATTGTTTCCAAAAGTTCTTTTTTCCGAAGGTTTCCTACAGTTACTTTTGTTGTAAATTT
>NW_007448946.1:0-384 GCF_000475195.1 Diaphorina citri | reverse complement strand
TATCAGTGAGAAATTGAGAACCCTATATGTATAACACTTAAAAGTTAAGCCTTGGAGGGAAATTGGTTGAGCCTTAGGGGGAAAATGGTTAAGCCTTAGGAGGGAAATGGTTAAGTCTTAGGAGGGAAATTGTTTAAGCCTTAGGGGGAAAATGGTTAAGCCTTAGAAGCGAAAATGGTGGACAACTCTCAAACTGAGATCCATCTAGGTAACTACCCACAAAAACTGAACCTATAGGTATTTACCTACTTCTTAGTTCTCACTAAGTTTTTGGAGAATGATAGAAAAACCTATTTGCTGAGTCCAAAAAAAAACTGCCAGTTGGTAATTTTCAGCCTCCTTCAAAATCATTTACCCATGACCCATGAGCATTTTCTTCCTGTG
>NW_007448945.1:0-384 GCF_000475195.1 Diaphorina citri | reverse complement strand
TTTCTATTTTGCCACTTGATTTACGGGTGCATTGCGTTTTACCTGTAACTGGTTGCTTGGTACGGTTTTTATCTTTTTTAATAAACGTATCTGAGATATATCTAAGGTTGTTTAACTTCTTTCACATATCTTACATTCTTGATATTTATGATATTTCCTTATCATCATTTTGTACTGATAGAGCTCTCCTAACACAGCAGGTATCAGGTTCTTTGAAACGAGTACTATTGCGAATTGCAAATCAGAGGGTAACATTAGCCGACCACATGAAAGTTCATATGAAAACCATACATAGTATGGTTATATTTATACATATGAAAACGATCATAAGGCCAGCCACTCACTGACAAGTAGAAGTGACAGGTACACCTGATCAGGTCTACC
>NW_007448944.1:0-384 GCF_000475195.1 Diaphorina citri | reverse complement strand
TTATTATTTTATTTCTCTTTTAGCAGCTCATTGTAATTCACACACAAAACATGACCTTTTTTTTGTAAACAATGTTGGTTTTTGCCTTATGAAAACAACTTTTTATGCCAACCGGAAAGCAAAGTCTGAATGGAAACGTGCAAAGCCAACCACACGTATTTTTCATACCGTACGGATTTACGTGTATTACTTATTATAGTACGGATTTACGTGTATTACTTTTGTACATAGGTAAATAGGTATAGGAACTTACTCATACGTTATACGGGAGGTAAAAATGTAATTTTTACTTTCCTTCTAATTTTCTCCTAGGTAGTAGGCTTGTTTTGTTTTCGGTTCAATATCGAGTTTTTATTGTTTTTGATAGATAAGCAGGACCGTATT
>NW_007448943.1:0-384 GCF_000475195.1 Diaphorina citri | reverse complement strand
GATGTAGCCATAGTGGTTCTGGATTCACAAGATGGGAAGAAAATCCAACAAATAAACAAGACTTTATTGGAACTACCGGAAAGGTATCTTGCTTCTTGCTATGTGTTATCTCAGTGCAAAAGACATCTAAGATATTATGGAGTAAGTTTTTCATATGTACAAGTGTAGTTTTCATTGAATGTGAGCTAAATTAAGCTGAACGTATATACAAGATATGTAGTACCTATATGTAGTCGAGACTTGTAGATGGTTTTCAGGATAGATTTTCATAATTTTCATTTCGTTTACAATTAAAAAATTCCAGTCACTTGCAAATACCTAGTCCAGCCACTCTAGAAGACCAGTTACTTGAGAATGTAATAATACTACCTTCCTATCTCCAAG
>NW_007448942.1:0-384 GCF_000475195.1 Diaphorina citri | reverse complement strand
GCTGGAGGTCGGTGGGTTGAGTCCAAGTCAAGTCATACAATTCAGCGTAGTGTATTAAGCGGGGACCGGCATTTGTGATAAGCATTTATGTTTAACACAATTAAAGGAACACCACCGAGGCAGTAAAATAAAAAGGTTAGGTAAGGATATTGAAGCAAATAGGAAAAGACATTAAAGCAAAACCAATTACAGAGCTTAAATAATGAGAATATAAGCTGATAAGCTATCAGCAAAAGAAAACAAACGACCTATTAAGTCCCAACAGAGAAAGAAAACGTCAAAGAAAAGTTTGAACAGGAAATTTCACTCATTTTCATTAGTTTGAAATTAAATAAGTACTGAAACTTTATTGACGGACTTTAATGAAAAGGGGAACGAAAGATA
>NW_007448941.1:0-384 GCF_000475195.1 Diaphorina citri | reverse complement strand
AAAGCATGAACCTGAAGTTTGTCATTATACAGTCTACACATTCACATATCCTGGTGGGAT
Source organism: Diaphorina citri (assembly GCF_000475195.1). Lineage (NCBI taxonomy): Eukaryota > Metazoa > Arthropoda > Insecta > Hemiptera > Psyllidae > Diaphorina > Diaphorina citri. The sequence goes on along the minus strand of NW_007448941.1, from coordinate 324 downwards.
GAAGGTTAACACAAAAAAGGGGGAACTGAGCAGCGCCGCAGGCGAAATTTTTGAAAATTGTGAGCTACAATTTATAGAAACCAGAATTAACGAAATTGAAATTTTTATGGCCACAGGCGAAAATTTTGGTCTCTAATTTTAAAAAAACTTAGTTAACAAAAACACAAAATTTGGCGCCGCAGGCGAAATTTTTGAAGATTTTGGTCTACAATAGTAAGAGGAGCAAACTTGTCAAAGGTGTAAATCTTATTCCCCCCAATACATTTCTATAGAACACAGAATGACAGCGCCGCAGGCGAAATTTTTTTCGAGAAAATTTAAGTA
>NW_007448940.1:0-384 GCF_000475195.1 Diaphorina citri | reverse complement strand
TAGAGTCTGGTGGAGGGGCTTTGTTCATCGACCTGTCCTATAGGATAGAACGATAATGGTTATGTATGTATGTATGTATGTATTTGGAAAAATCCTACAATGCTGCAGTGGGCACCAAAGTTGTGATATAGTAACACAAAGAAAAGACATTTATTTATTTATTTATTTTTATTACTATTGAGAAATATCTTTTTGTTTGTAAGCGTTTGATAAAGCTTGTAGCTTTTAGCTACCTTCCTATTCACTTCGACTGGGCTGATTGACTTGAATCTTGCTCTCTCTTCTTTTAAAGAACAAGCACAAGTCCTCACTATGGTTGATTGTGGTTCAGGATGAAACAAGTCTAGAGACCAATATTATATTTAATCTATTTTTTTTTTTTTT
>NW_007448939.1:0-384 GCF_000475195.1 Diaphorina citri | reverse complement strand
GAGGTCCATCACAATGATAACCACCTAATAGTTTAGTATGTCAACAACAAATACGTCTTCATGCTGATGAGATAGGTACCTACATATTTTGCTGTGACATTAAGGCAAGACATTATGTAGGTAGGTGCCTACAAGATAGGTATGTGGTACCAGTAGGTAGGTACATATCTCGTTGTACCTACATACCTACGAGAAACATCACTGTAAATAAACAACCAGAATTATAGACCTATGTAGGTATTTCCTTTCGTAATGTATGTAGGTACCTATTTTATGGCCTATTACATGGAGACATAACGGAAATGAACAATGGAAATGTATGACTATCTTATTAAATATGTTTTTTGTCATAATATATTACGGATGGGATGTTGAAAAACAATC
>NW_007448938.1:0-384 GCF_000475195.1 Diaphorina citri | reverse complement strand
CTTTTGATATTATGCTGAGGCGCTGAGCACGTCAGATAATTATTTTCTTCGTAGGTACTAGGTACATACCTACATACATACAAAAGATGAGTGTTTCACAGCCGTTTTTATTTAGTGCTTTTGTACCAATGAAACAACTGCTACAATAGTGCCGTAGCATGCCCAATTGCCTGGGTTAATAATAGAACCCATAAATGGGATGTATTGTGTCTAGGATAGGTCTAAGCTTGAAAAATAGAAGAAGAAAAAAATAGGTAGGTAGGATATCTTTCGAATTTTTTCTTTCTATTTTTCAAGCTTAGCCTTACCTAAAGCTTAGCCCTGTGTATAACTTCTAATACCTTAATCTCTCACCTATTTTCTCTGGAGATTTTCTCAATTGAA
>NW_007448937.1:0-384 GCF_000475195.1 Diaphorina citri | reverse complement strand
TATCACTTGTGGCTGGCTGTTTCGAGGGTATACTTACTCAGGAACTCTTGACCTTTTAGAGGATTGATAGAGAGAACTGTAACTGCTAAGGTTTTATCGTCCCGAAATCGAAGAGAGAAGACAGCAAAGGAGAAAGCCAGCCGTTCCGAGAACGAACCTCTTGACAATAGACAATACATAGTTGAAGAGTTGGTAAAAATTCCGATGAGAGCAAGTTTTTGTCTGATGAGTCCCCCTGTATATTATTGGTCTTAATTATTTTCATTCATTCTAGCATAGACCTGGCGCTTGGCAAGATATTAGTATATATGGAGGCAATATACATTATACAGCATTCCAGCTAGAAGCTAGAAGGTAGATATTAGCAATAGTATTGAGGCAATA
>NW_007448936.1:0-384 GCF_000475195.1 Diaphorina citri | reverse complement strand
CAAACATGCTATGTGTTATACTGAGTGGTGAAAGAAAAGAAACTTTCAGTATGATAACTTGATAAGAAACTGGATTTAACTAAACTAGGGATAAGTATTAAGCTTACAATAACAATTATTTTGTCAACAACACTAATAAGACAATGACTATTTTCATGAAGTTGCTAACAAATTGAAGAATGTCATCGGAAAGTACATAGATGAACATCAGCACATCGTATTTTTTGGTTGGGAGAGTAACACTGTCTATTTTCTTGATAAATGTTTTGATTCATCTAACATAAGGCTTGACACCGAGGGATTTATTACCATTTTATTATTTTTGATTCAGTCTTGTGTGCCCTTTTCGACGGCTGGTGTAAATGATTACCCTGCTGCAAGTGA
>NW_007448935.1:0-384 GCF_000475195.1 Diaphorina citri | reverse complement strand
AATAAATAAATTCAATTTCAATATTATCTAGGAAATTGGGTACAGAAATGCTGTTTTAATTTAAAGATTTTTGATATTGTACTTAGGTAGGTATGTCATCTTCTCTATAAAATGTCTTCTCATACAGCATCTTGGTCTTTATTTGTAATTTTTTTATCTGTATTTTTGGTACCTACAGACCTACTACCTAGATGTTCTATTGATAATAGGTTTGTCGAAGAGAGATGAAATTTGGTCTTTCCTGATATGGTCCAAGGACAAGGACTAAACTGTTACGATTAGGTGAAAATCAGACAGCAGACAGTTGCCCATCCAGATATTAACTAAAGTCAATGTTGCTTTACCTTTATCTCATAAAGGTAAGAGGTGTAAAGAAAAATGGGA
>NW_007448934.1:0-384 GCF_000475195.1 Diaphorina citri | reverse complement strand
TAAAAAAAAAAAAAAAAAAAAAAAAAAAAAAAAAAAAAAAAAAAAAAAAAAAAAAAAAAAAAAACAAAATAGGTAAGTACCTAGATAAAGAATAATAATGAGAAAGTATTGCAATCGGTTCAAATTTTCAAACTCTTTTTTTTACCACGATTTCTGAGCCACCCTGTAAAATGAATGAATGACGCTATGTAAACAAGACATAAACTACAGCTGCTCCGTCTGTTGGTATGTAGGTAATTAGGTGTTTATGTATGTAAGTACGTAGGTATTAAATAGTGTCTAATATGATACATATTTACATACTTCTTACATAGGTACCTTAAATACTTGTGTAGGTAAAGTAGGTAGTATGCAGATTTTTTTTTTTTTTTTTGCCATTAGAAA
>NW_007448933.1:0-384 GCF_000475195.1 Diaphorina citri | reverse complement strand
TGTTCCTTCAATATAGATAACTGAAATTGAATTGAAAATAAAAATTGAATCGTACTGAATATGCTCAATATAATTTAGTATTCACAGCTTTATTTAGATAAGAATGACCAGATAAAACATCATTTTAATAACAAATAAACTAACAAACATGGATCACTCCAAAGCCCATCAGATGACAGGTAATATCATTCTGTTGAGGCAGATCCTCATTCTCTGACTTCCTTCTCCTTCTTCTCCACAAGGTCCAAGGCATCCCGCGTCAGTTTCTCATATTGGTAGGCACTACACAGAGGCATATTCACCAGTACGGTATTCTGGAACCTGGCATAGTCCACGTAATACTTGCAGTCCCTCTTGATGAACGTGGGCATAAACCGGTGCCCC
>NW_007448932.1:0-384 GCF_000475195.1 Diaphorina citri | reverse complement strand
CATATCTTTCAGGGCAATGGCTAAATTATTCATGTCCTGGATTCCGTACCCTCATTTAAACCTTTTGATTTCTTTTTCTGCAACTTTTCGACACGACGCCGACGTAAAGTAGAAAGGCAGGTAGGTATAGTAGAATGTGAATCTCGGTAGATAGTTAGATAACCATTCTTTATATTCTTGAAGCGTCCTTGGTTCAATGTGCTACTACTACTTCCTCACTCAGTTTTAATAATGTTCTCTCTTCTTGATTCACGATTGTATACATTTTTGTCATCATTCCTAGGGCCTTCTCTCCTACTCCCCCCACGTTGCCCAGAGGAGTCTTAATATTTTTATGTGTTTCTTGTGAAATTTATGAAATGTGAGATTTTTCACTTCCATGTG
>NW_007448931.1:0-384 GCF_000475195.1 Diaphorina citri | reverse complement strand
TCTAGAAGAAGCCATCATAATAAAGAATTGTGTGAACTAGTTTGGGAGTAATGTGAGGTTTAAATAACTTAAAAAAAAGTATAGTCTTCACCTAGGACATTGATATATTATGTATTATATTAATATTATGTACGTAAGTACTTTCTCATGGTCTTCATTTTTACACAGTAGAATGAAAACATAGGTCACACGTACCACTTCGGAAGTAATGTATGTCGTAGCGTAAGTACTTTCTCATGGTCTTCATTTTTACACAGTAGAATGAAAACATAGGTCACACGTACCACTTCGGAAGTAATGTATGTTTTTCATATATGTTGGTTTTCTTACAACATCGCAATATGCGTATAATGTAACCAAACCTTAATAACTTTACAGCACCGC
>NW_007448930.1:0-384 GCF_000475195.1 Diaphorina citri | reverse complement strand
GGAGTCCGCCCCATGATAAAAGAGCACAAATAGCCCGAGGGGGCCCACCCAAAAAGCTTTGAGGGCCACAAAAATGGTCTGGCGGTCAACATGTGGCCCGCGGGCCCGGTTTCAGTCTCTGTTATCAACTTGTTTTACAAAGAAGTCCATAACTATGATAGATCAAAAGTGTTAGGTGATTTGTGAAGAAATGGTTGGCCACTGATATGATCCTTGTTATGTAGAACTCTACTGGAAAAGTAAAAAAATAAAGGAGCATAATAAAAGGAAAGAAGCTTTAGACAACCTACTTAGCTTGGAGGGTAGAACACCAGCCTGTGCTAGGTCACAGTTGTGATTACCACCTGAAATCAACTTTATTTTCAAATAGGTAAGGTTTGTTCT
>NW_007448929.1:0-384 GCF_000475195.1 Diaphorina citri | reverse complement strand
TATGAATGCCTTGTCTGAAAATTGTGTATGCAGTGTGCAACACTTTAAAATAGTAAAGCAGCCTGAGCTACTTTTTTTAAGGTCAATTCAACCCTGTAGGTAGACAAAATATTGCATTTAGCATTGCATCTCAAATGTTCCAGAGTAAGAATTGTGCAATAATCTTGTTGCTTTTTTTTATACCTAGGTATTTATTTATTTAGTTTCTTGTTTACCTTGCCTTATTTTGCTGATGTTGTGCTACTGTTTTTATTTTTCTCTTTCCCTCTCACTCTATGCTCACTAGTCTGTAGGTGTTTCCCTTTCTCTCTCTCTCTTTACTTTTTTCATTTCCTTTTCTCTCTTTTCTTATTTAAAGTGTATGAATCGGACACAACCTGCGCT
>NW_007448928.1:0-384 GCF_000475195.1 Diaphorina citri | reverse complement strand
TACCAAATTACTCTACAAAATAATGTAAATTAGCCTACCACTCACACTAAGAGATTTGTATCTCTTCTATTTAAAGAAATTCTTTTGTAATAGACCAGCCATCCCGGATTATCGTTCACTCACCCGCATTGTCTTGTTAATATTTGACATCTAGGCCAAGTCAATAGCAAACAGTTAGAGCATTGGTTCCCAACCTGGGGGTATTTACCCCCTGAGGGGTAAAATACATTGGGAACCACTGAGTTAGAGGAACATTTTGAGGCCGGATGCCGTTGGCGGCCACCTCCGCATGTCGGACTTTTCCGCCAAAAGCGCCGCCAAACACGCCTTTTTTTGTATTTGGCTTGATAACTCGAGAACCGTTCGTCTGACGAAAAATATTGA
>NW_007448927.1:0-384 GCF_000475195.1 Diaphorina citri | reverse complement strand
AAAAGAAAAAAAAAAGAAAAAAGAAAAAAAAAACAAAAAAACATTACCCACCATATTTCCAACTGTCGAGCAAAGTACTATTTCGACCCGGACGAATCGAGCTTAATGCCAATGAAATTATGTTAAAGCGCAACTTAACCTCTTTAGTCCTTCAATGATGAATCGAGCACCATATTTCCAACTGTCGAACAAAGCACTATTTCGACCCGGACGAATCGAGCTTAATGCCAATGAAATTATGTTAAAGCGCAACTAAACCTCTTTAGTCCTTCAATGATGAAAATTTGCCCAAATTTTAATTTACCGAAGCCAGCCTAGTTAGCTTGGTTGGTAGTGCGTCTGCCTTGTAAGCGCTGGGCCGCGGGTTCGATTCCTGCCCGGGGC
>NW_007448926.1:0-384 GCF_000475195.1 Diaphorina citri | reverse complement strand
GTCTGGAGGCCTGATCGCGAGCCTATTTAGCTCGGAGTATAGAGCGCCTGCCTTGTAACCGCTAGGTCGCGGGTCGATTCCCACTGGGGGCGGACTTTATCCTAAACAGATAAGGTTTGTTCTCGGAACGGCTGGCTTCCTCCTATCCTGTCCTTCTTCTCTCTTCGATTTTGGGACGAAAAGACCTTAACATTTACAGTATCCCTGTATGGAGTCCCATCATTGGCCCACTACTCCACGAGACCAACTTTTTCAGGACTCATTCTGTCCCTTTGTTAAGAATTTGGAGAGACTTCCAATAGAGTCTTGGACGCCATCAGACCCGAAAGGGCTGATCAGAATTTCAACAATAAGAAACATTATAAAGAAGATCATTCGGGTCGC
>NW_007448925.1:0-384 GCF_000475195.1 Diaphorina citri | reverse complement strand
AGCGATATTGCACAACTTACGAGGTAATTAAACCCAAGATTCGTAGAAGCTTAACCCATCCTTTAGGGCTGTTTAGTCCCTACACCTAAGCCTCGGATTAGGCTTTTTGTGTATGGAGTTAAGCTGAACTGAACCCAAAATATTATACTTAAATAATAAAGTTAAAGAATAGCACACCCCTATAGGGGATTTAGCTAAAATCTAAGGAACGCAATCATTCACAACGGAGCAGTTGCAAATGGGTAAAAATTATTAATAAATGATTGATTCTTACGTAAAAAGTAGTGAAAAATCCAAATCTGAGGCCAAAACTTCGAAAAAATAACTGTAAAAGGTCGAAAATTCAATTTTCATTTTCCGTTCTAATGAAAGAGTTCAAAGATG
>NW_007448924.1:0-384 GCF_000475195.1 Diaphorina citri | reverse complement strand
TCATGCCAGCCAAGTTAGCGTGGAGGGTAGCGCGTCTGTCTTGTAAGCTCTAGATCGCGGGTTCGATTCCCGCTCGGGGTGGATTTTATCCTGAACGGATGAGGTTTGTTCACGGAATGGCTGGCTTTCTCTTATCCTGTCTTCCTTCTCTCTTCGCTTTCGAGGCGATAAGAGCTTAGCAGTTACAGTTCCCCCTATCAAACTTCAGCTTTTTTTTTAGTTCCCATTTCTTCCACACATGGCCTTGTTGCTTGGAGTGCAAATAAATAAATAAATTTCTAATTTCAAGTAGGTACCTATTATTATTTTTTTCAGGCACAGTTGGGTGAAGGCGAGTGTAGCATTTGTTTATCTATGAGACATGCCGTCACCATGGAAACACCA
>NW_007448923.1:0-384 GCF_000475195.1 Diaphorina citri | reverse complement strand
CTCAGATCCGAAAAAAAGTTCCTAAAAATGACAAGAGGAAAAAATAGATTAAAAAAAAAAAATAAAAAAAAAAAATCGCAGCGTTTGTGTAAGCAAAACGAATTTAGGATCATTTGTAGAGTCGGGATTTCGGGAATGACATTCCTGAATCCAGGCCCTGATCACAGGTTTCATATCTGGGCTACATCATACCAGGAATACAGGTTTAGGTTTCCAGGACCTCAGGGGAGTAGCTCAGGTGTGCGAAACTAATTCATATTACTCGTATTATCCAGACCTTACAGGGTGTCCCAAAAGTCTTTTATCTTTAGTCCGTCCTTCCTTTATTATTACTAATAATAAAAGGTATAAGGGACGGACTATTGTATTCGCTTCGGTGTCGTC
>NW_007448922.1:0-384 GCF_000475195.1 Diaphorina citri | reverse complement strand
ATTTCTTACCTGTTTAAACATGCCAGACGGTCGTTGCTTAGACTTCTTGTTCCTCGCATTTCTTCTGTTCTTCCAATAAATGATATCCTGTTTACCATCATAGCTCCTGTCTTTTTTGTTCAATTTATTCTTTACAGTGGCCACTTTTCTATCAATTGAATTTTCTATATGATTGTGAATTTCTTGTTCTCATTTCAGTCTATCAAACCTGTCAGTATTGCAAACTGCAATATGCATCCGACACAAACAAGCTCATCGAGCATTGCAAAACCTGCAGCTCCATGCCTCGACAGAACGCCTTCGACCATTCTAAGTTCATGTGTTTTAAATGTCCCTTTGTAACATTTATTAATAGCAATATGAGAAGACATATAAATAAGCATA
>NW_007448921.1:0-384 GCF_000475195.1 Diaphorina citri | reverse complement strand
CCGCCCCGGGCGGGAATCGAACCCGCGGCCTGGCGCTTACAAGGCAGACGCGCTACCAACTAAGCTAACTAGGCTGGCAGAAGTAAATATTAATCATACCTATGTTAGTAATAATTATGTAGTCGGTAGCTAGCTATCTAATGGGTAAAGGTTAGGGTTATGTTGATGTGGGTTGGAGGGTAGGTTGGGAAATATAGGGACTTTATAGAATAGAGCATGTTAGGGAGTGGGGAAAGTTAGGGACAGAGATTAGGTCATGTTAGAAAGAGGTACCTATACAGAGGTGGATGTTAGGGATGAGGGGTTAGGTATTGTTAGGGGTAGGAATATAGGGGGTGGGTCATGTGTTACAGGGCTGTATTTAGGGAGGGGGGCGGCGAGGGG
>NW_007448920.1:0-384 GCF_000475195.1 Diaphorina citri | reverse complement strand
TATAGGTACATAGGTATGTTGAATATAATATGAACCACCTATATACCTATGAAATGTAATCATATTGGTTTTTTTATTTGCAGTTGGCAGATGACTTTGCAATAGTACATCCAGATGCACACAACAGATTCACGCAGAAATATGGAGATGTCAGGTCAAAAATATTGAGCAGACTGCATGACCACCACAGTGACAAGGCTAGGAATCTCATCGACTTGGCAACAGGTAATATATTCGTCTTTCTGTGATCACACAAACACACCCTCATACAGACCGCACTCGCACTTTCACAACATACACACTTCTTATAATTTAGAAGGTTCACAAAATTAATGAATGGTCCCTTCCCATTAACTTAATTTTTATTGATAGCATAACTTGATG
>NW_007448919.1:0-384 GCF_000475195.1 Diaphorina citri | reverse complement strand
AAAAAAAAAAAAAAAAAAAAAAAAAAAAAAAAAAAACTGGATTCAAGTACCTATAAAGTATCAACGGTGAGTAGGTATTATTACATATATATACTTTATACCTAGGTACGTAGAAAACGAATACTTATTTAGGACAAAAATAGGAGAAAAAATCCCATGCATAAACCCACATAACAATTATACGACAAAATTCGTTCAAGACTATTACCTCTAGCTTTTTCTCTCGTTAAATTTCTCCATCTAGGTAGGCAGATATTTCTCTTTTCCTTTTCCGTTTTATTTCCCTTCTTTCAGGATACTCTAGCAGTGTAACTGTTGAGCACTCTATACCTATAACTCGGGCTTCAGTCATATACGAGCAGTATAAATAAGCACTATTATTAT
>NW_007448918.1:0-384 GCF_000475195.1 Diaphorina citri | reverse complement strand
GGCCCCCTCCTTGAACTTGAGGTCCAAACAGAGGGGCTTCTTGCAGTCCGATGTGGGGAGGGGCATGAGGCCCTCAGCATCCATGTCTTCGCGAAAGTCCTGCAACCAGAGAGGGTCCTTAAAAGGTGCTTGCTTTGTCCTTAAAAAGTGCTTGCTTTGTCCTTAAAAGGTGCTTGCTTTGTCCTTAAAAGATGCTTGCTTTGTCCTTAAAAGGTGCTTGCTTTATCCTTAAAAGGTGCTTGCTTTCCATGTCCGTGAGATAGGTATGGCACCTATCTCACGGTACTGGAAGGATGTTGAAGGGAACCCTAAAAGGTCGTACCACTGTATGAGTAGTCGTCATAGGATGTTTTTTTTTTTTTTTTTTTTTTTTTTTTGGGGGGT
>NW_007448917.1:0-384 GCF_000475195.1 Diaphorina citri | reverse complement strand
GCCCCAGGCGGGAATCGAACCCGCGGCCTAGCGCTTACAAGGCAGACGCACTACCAACTAAGCTAACTAGGCTGGCGAGGAGACATTCTCCTTGGCCGAATAATAAGAGTTGAAGTAAGAAAGACATCCATTAGCCAATCGTAAAAAATATCTGCACACCACACGTAAAAAATATTCACTAACGGGGAAAGGCAAAAAGCTGGGATAGGACAAAGGCAGTCGTTCCAAGAACAAACCTTATCTGTTTAGGATAAAGTTCGTCCCAGTCGGTAATCGAACCCGCAAACCGAGCGCTTATAAGGGAACTTTCCTTGAGCTACTTTTTTTTTAAAGAGGTTTGGCAGAACTGTAACTGCTATGGTCTTATCGTCCCGAAATCGAAGA
>NW_007448916.1:0-384 GCF_000475195.1 Diaphorina citri | reverse complement strand
GAATAGGATTGTCATTACGGGAACGTTGCCCCATAGGGTTCTGTGGAAATAAAATGGGGGTGTGGGGGTGTTAAAAATAAGTCGTTAAAAAAAAGTTTGACAGAGAACTGCTAAGGTCTTATCGTCCCGAAATCGAACAGAGAAGGAAGACAGGATAGGAAAAAGCCAGCCGTTCCGAGAACGAACATTATCCCATAAGGATAAAATCCGAAACGGGCGGGAATCCAAACCGCGGCCTAGCGCTTACAAGGCAGACGCGCTACCAACCAAGCTAACTAGGATGGCTCGGTCGTATTTTATTATGCCTCTCTGTGCGCGAAGAGGCAAAACAGAGGTGATTTTTCACTCTTTGGATGTGATGGCGATGGCGCCACCACACTTGCT
>NW_007448915.1:0-384 GCF_000475195.1 Diaphorina citri | reverse complement strand
AGTTTTAAGCCTAATTACGAAAAAACTCTAATACCAATGTATTGTAATGGGCGTCCTCAGTCCTCAAAAATCATGTTATAGGAGTACCTGGATTCCTGGAATCATCTCTTCTTATAGAGGGGTGACAATTGGTTCAAAGTACCCAGAATGCCAGATACAGCGATATAGATTACATAAGTAGAATAAATATGGCTCCAGCTTTTAGGAGACTCAGGAAGAGAGTTTTACCTGAAAGGCACTTTGTATCTGCACTGAAAATTCTCTTCGAAAACCCCCTACCATAAATATCAAACACTTTTGACAAGATGACAAGGAGCGGAAAACCGGCGTTGAGAAAGTCATACTGTCGTTCCTGTATACAAAACGTTTCGTAGTTATACGAAT
>NW_007448914.1:0-384 GCF_000475195.1 Diaphorina citri | reverse complement strand
AAAAAAAAAAAAAAAAAAACAGGGCCCCCTTGAGGAGCCCGGAACAAAATGGGCCCGTATGTACCCCCTGTGAAAGGCCCTGGACTAGGTAGCTAACGAGGACATGAATGAGTGGTCGAAATGTCTAATTAGGGTGCCCCCATTGGCGTGACTTCATTCATATTAGTAAGCCACTGATTATCCACTTAGATCGTCTGTATAGCTTTTGCCAGTCCAGTGGACTTTGGATTGATGGTTCGAGTCCAACCTAAGTCAATAAAGTTAGAGAGGAACGACTTTTGTGATCCATGATCAACAGCATTAACATTACCACACACACACACACACACACACACACACACACACACACACACACACACACACACACACACACACACACACACA
>NW_007448913.1:0-384 GCF_000475195.1 Diaphorina citri | reverse complement strand
GGGTTAGCGGAGGAGGAAGAAGGGACTGAAGAAGTAGAAATAGAAAGGACCGAAGAGGTTGATGTAGTAGGGACAGGATAAGACCATAGCAGTTACAGTTCCCTCTTAAAAAAAAATGCTACTTTTTCTCATTCTCTCTCAGGTTACAATCTAGTGATTAGCTGATTGTTTAAATTAGTTCTTCTCCATTTCTCTTGATCCTGTGCAACTCTCTTCAATTCTTGACAGTTCTAGCATCCCATGTCCTTTTCTAATTCTATTGTTCAATAAATTCCTTTCTTGGTCTTCCTCGTCTGTCCCTACCTGAAACCATTCCCTAAATCAGTGTATGTAACACTTCTATTGGTAGTAAAATTTTGATTTTAAACTGTAGTTAAACTGAAG
>NW_007448912.1:0-384 GCF_000475195.1 Diaphorina citri | reverse complement strand
AGGAGGAGAAGTAGGAGGAGAAGGAGGTGGAGAAGGAGGAGGAGAAGGAGAAGAAGGAGAAGGAGGAGGAGAAGGAGGAGAAGTAGGAGGAGAAGTAGGAGGAGAAGGAGGAGGAGAAGGAGGTGGAGAAGGAGGAGGAGAAGGAGAAGAAGGAGAAGGAGGAGGAGAAGGAGGAGAAGTAGGAGGAGAAGTAGGAGGAGAAGTAGGAGGAGAAGGAGGTGGAGAAGGAGGAGGAGAAGGAGAAGAAGGAGAAGGAGGAGGAGAAGGAGGAGAAGTAGGAGGAGAAGGAGGTGGAGAAGGAGGAGAAGGAGGAGAAGTAGGAGGAGAAGGAGGTGGAGAAGGAGGAGGAGAAGGAGAAGAAGGAGAAGGAGGAGGAGAAGGAGG
>NW_007448911.1:0-384 GCF_000475195.1 Diaphorina citri | reverse complement strand
TTATTTTTTTTATTATTGAAGAAGAAGTCAGGAACAACCGAATCACATGACGTTGGTTTGTTGACCGAGAAGCAGTAGGATTAGGATCCCAGCAGCTAAGGTACCTTCACTGATGGGCAGCACGAGATTAGAATGCATAATACAGGCAATTAAACTACTGCTAGACCTCTTCGGTCCTAAATATCCCTGGACCCACTCGGGCTGAGTGTAGCTTTGTAGTTAGTCGGGAAACCAAGGATAAAATCCCCGTTGCGTCATCATAACTACTCGTACCTACGTCATTATGAATTCCTGTATCCTATAGTAGTTGAAAGCGATGTAAATTATTATGCAATTCCTGTAGCAGTTGAAACTGTTGAAAGCGATGTAAAGTCCTAGTAATAG
>NW_007448910.1:0-384 GCF_000475195.1 Diaphorina citri | reverse complement strand
TGGGCTTTTTGTGTAGTCTGGCTGAGGGGCTTTAAACAGGGAGTAGACCAGCTTAGTCTGGCTGGGGGACTGTGGGAGGATACCAGCCTGAGATTTCCCTTGCTAAAGAAATAACAAAGGTTGAGTGCGAAGGGCATCCACTCGTAAAATGTTTGTAGGCAAAACCAAATGTCAGCCCAAAGCAATCACCCCAGGGCTGATGGAGATGCTGACGAAGTATTAGAGCCCGGATGGAAGTCCTTACTTTAAAGTTATACCTAAGTTCCTAATAGAGAATCAGAAAGAAGAATATTGATAAAGAAGAAGAAATAATAGTGCTTATTTATACTGCTCGCATAGGACTGAAAAGTCCCTTTACTCCAGCAGTAGGCTACTACTATTATT
>NW_007448909.1:0-384 GCF_000475195.1 Diaphorina citri | reverse complement strand
TTTGAGGAAATTTGGAAGAAAATTTCAACACATGAAATAACTTTTCTCGTAATTATTTTTGGACTGGCGATTTTTGGGCTTAGTCGAAACAGCGGAGGCTGAAAAAAAGTTCTTACAATCTTACATGCAGTCTACCCTGTAAAGGGTGTCTTAGTGTGAGACATCCTGTATGCACCCTTCTTTACCGATAAGTTTACCACAGAGTAAAAAACTCAAATAACCCCCTCCCTTACTCGAATACTCGTCTACTCCCTTCCTCCTCCTTCTCTCCTTCTTCATACCAATATCACCTCTTCTCTTCCCCGTACCTACCCCCACCACACTACACACTAGCAAACAAGGAACGAAGTTGATCAATGGAAAGGGCGAGAAGTCGTGTGATGT
>NW_007448908.1:0-384 GCF_000475195.1 Diaphorina citri | reverse complement strand
TAAAAAAGCAGCTTTATCCAAATGCGAATGTGTGTTGGCAATCGTTTACACATTGCATTTTTAGAAAAAGAAGAAGGAAGAAGAAGAAGAGAGAAAAAACTACGAAAAATTACGTTTCTCCTTCCTTTCTTTACGAATCTGTTAGGTGAAAAAAAAAGAACATAATTCTAGTTGGTAATAAGCTGCAAGTCAAGTCATAAAATTTATCTAGGTGTAATAATTGGGGAACGATATTTGTGACAAGCATTTAAATATGCGTAACACAATTAAAAATTCCTTAGGGTACTTCTAACCCCACCCCATTTCGTTCTGTCCCCCAGGGTTCCCTGCGGCCTATGCCGCCTACGCGGCGGCCGGGCGAGGCGGTTACTCCGGCTATCCCAG
>NW_007448907.1:0-384 GCF_000475195.1 Diaphorina citri | reverse complement strand
TATATACAGTAACGTTAAGCCCATAATAGAGCCGAAAACTGCCAAAAAAGAATCAATTTTTTCGGCCACCATCTCACTGACTCACCTAAGCGTACTACAGGTCCGATGGTCAGGCGGTAAATCTAACACCTCTTGCAATTCCTTCATCTTGGCTCTGAATTCCTCACTAGAGATGCGATATAGACTGGCATAGAACTGAAATGTCTCTGCTATGGTGAACTCATCAAACAATGCAGTCTCTTGAGGCATGAAACCGATCTGGAATAGAATAGAATATAAATTAATAATAATAATCCTAGCTTATTCATACTGCTCGCATAGGACTGAAAAGTCCCTTTACTCCAGCAGTAGGCTACTACTTTATTGTGGTCAAATTCTCAAATT
>NW_007448906.1:0-384 GCF_000475195.1 Diaphorina citri | reverse complement strand
TCCTAAGATTGAACAGAAAGTTTCTGCAAATTCTTCTAACAAATCAAAAGTCCCCAAATCGAAAAAAAGAGGATTCTTAATTGTGTTAAGCTGGATTGTTCGTAGTTCTTCGTTTAATATGCAGTGCTGAATTTCATTCCTCAACTGGTACTAGAGTCTACCGCGCTATCCAACAGGTACATTACTGTTGGTGTCATTCAGAATTTCTTTGAGACTGTCATTTGGAAATCTAGTCATGTAGATACGTATATACTCGTACACATGGTCATTAGATATTATAGTACGGTATAGGTATCTAAATTTGCTATGCGATTCACTGCAGAAGTGAAAAGGAGAAGATGCGTCAACTGATCTGATATCGATTTCAATTATGCAAGACTCAAG
>NW_007448905.1:0-384 GCF_000475195.1 Diaphorina citri | reverse complement strand
TATGAATTTCCCATTTTTGGTGCTTCCCCTATTGGCAAGAGAACATGGAAAAATGAAAATTTGAATAGGCCATAACTCCAACCCTTTTGGTTGGATTGAGCTCAAACTTGCATCAAAGTACTATGTTCTCTAAGACCTTTGGTATGTTGTATAACAAGTAGGGGGTTCCTATTTAAAATTTTACCCTATTTAAAATTTCAAAGTTGACCCCCCTGGGGCCGCCCCTGAGAGTGCCAAAAAATCGAGATATCCTTAAAATAGGTTCCCCTTGAAAATAAAGAAATACCCAAGTACATGTTTTAGGATTTTTTTTGAATTTCAAATGGTTCTTGAGTTTTCAGGGGTGGCAACTTTTTACTTAAACACCCTGTATGTTACAAAAAC
>NW_007448904.1:0-384 GCF_000475195.1 Diaphorina citri | reverse complement strand
GTTCGTGGTATTCGCGGTTTCTTCGCGGTATTCGCAGTTCGTTCGCGGTATCCGTAATTTGTTCGCGGTATCCACGACGAACCGTGAACAAACCGCGGATACCGCGAACAAACGACGAATATTGTGAACACATCCCAAAAATGTACCTAAAAACAACTGTAAAACACAATGTAACTTCTAAATATCGCGAACACATCCCAAAAATGTACCTAAAAACAACTGTAAAACACAATGTAACTTCTATCTTAATAATCACAGAGGAATCTCCAAACCCATAATCAAGATGTAGGAGAAACCTAACCTCATTTTTTACATTTCCCCTGATCCCCTACTCTTTGTTTTGGTAGTAGGGGGTCAAGGGGAGGTTTCTTCGGACCTAGATTT
>NW_007448903.1:0-384 GCF_000475195.1 Diaphorina citri | reverse complement strand
AGAGGAGAGAGGGATAAGGGAATGAGGGAAAGGAAGAGAAAGATAAATAAGGAGGGAGGGATACAAGAGGAGATGAGGAAAAGGAGGAGGAGGAGAAGAAATAGAGAAGGAGAGGGTAGGAGAGAGAGGATGAGGGAAGAGAAGGAGAATGAGAGAAGGGGAGGGAGGGATAAAAGAGGATGAGGGAAAGGAGGAGAAGAAGAAATAGAGAAGGGGAGGGTAGAAGAAATTTTGGAGAGGAGGGGAGACAGAAGAAACAGGTATGGACAGGTCAAGAAGGGGTAGGGATGTAGAGAGACGGAAAATGGAAAGGAATCAAGGAGGAGAGGAATGGAGAAAAGTCAGGAGTATGAGAGATGTAGGGAAAATAGAGGAGGGAAGTGG
>NW_007448902.1:0-384 GCF_000475195.1 Diaphorina citri | reverse complement strand
CTCTCTCTCTCTCTCTCTCTCTCTCTCTCTCTCTCTCTCTCTCTCTCTCTCTCTCTCTCTCTCTCTCTTACAAGAGAGAGAAGAAAGAAGTTGAGAAAGAGAGTGGGTGAGAGAGAGAGGGGGGGATTGATTGAAAATAATATACATAGGTCTTTATTTTTTAGAGTAATTTACCATAGTAAAAGGATTGTAAGAGAGAGAGAGAAGTTGAGAAAGAGAGTGGGTGAGAGAGAGTAAGAGAGAAGAGAGAGAGAGCAGGCATTATCCCGTTACAGGTTTCGAGTTTCTCTCTCTTATTCCTGCGATTTTCCCGGTGCATACATATAACTTTATGTTTATTGCCCTTTGGGGAGTCATTGTCTGCAGACCTAGCTCCTACCTAGG
>NW_007448901.1:0-384 GCF_000475195.1 Diaphorina citri | reverse complement strand
AAGGTGTCTGTATCTACCTACGCGATGATATTATGATGAGTATACGTAGTACGAGTAAAAAGTATTCGAATACTTTTGTACTCACTAAAGTAATCGGATCATAGACGATCCGTATCCGCGGATACGGATCGTGAATGTATTCAGTATTACCCATCTCTACAGTGAACTATATTTTAATTAAGCGATTTAAAACTACGTTTACGAACGCTGGACTGTATCACTCGACGACAAGCTATCCACCTCCTCACATTACCTCACGCAGCCTGAGTGGGGCCAGTAAAAGTCGTTTACCAACCACGCACAACGTAGCTCAACTTCAGCGATCTATTGGCATATTGACATCTGGTAAGTATTTGATTGTAGGTGGTAGGTTCGAAATTGTAT
>NW_007448900.1:0-384 GCF_000475195.1 Diaphorina citri | reverse complement strand
TGTAGTGATCCACCGTATCTACATCACAGCTGCAATCATTGATTTGACCTTTGAGCTGAAAGAGAAAAAGGCATTTAACACTGTTAAACTGACAACTCAATTTCTGTCACATAACTCTGAAGTGATCATGATGATACTTTTATGAAACTGAAAGATAAATTGGAACATAAACTATACATATTTTTTTTTTTTAGAGAGAGAGAGAGAGAGAGAGAATCCATGAATGAGGAAAGAATATGTTTGTACAGATGGCTTGTTTTGAGATATTATTATTATTACAGATAAAACCCACAAAACCAATGTCGAAAATGTTAAAATCCAATTGATTACTCTTGTTTTGAATTTTAGAGCAATGTACACCTGAATGCTGTTTGATAGACTATC
>NW_007448899.1:0-384 GCF_000475195.1 Diaphorina citri | reverse complement strand
GTCTTGATGTGAGGAGACGGGTAGCTTGTCGCCGAACGGTTTAACTGACCATGGTCTGACTAGATATTGGTCTGACTAAACATTGGTCTGACTAGATATTGGTCTGACTAAACATTGGTCTGACTAAACATTGGTCTGACTAGATATTGGTCTGACTAAACATTGGTCTGACTAGATATTGGTCTGACTAAACATTGGTCTGACTAGATATTGGTCTGACTAAACATTGGTCTGACTAGATATTGGTCTGACTAGATATTGGTCTGACTAGATATTGGTCTGACTAAACATTGGTCTGTCAGACAGTAGGAACGTGTGTTAAAAATCTTTTAACTACATGGCTCTCAGACGCGACGGTTTGAACACTAAATTCGGAAGCTTTAA
>NW_007448898.1:0-384 GCF_000475195.1 Diaphorina citri | reverse complement strand
TGGGTTTCTCAATAGAGCGGCTGCGAGGGATATACAGGTCTGAGTTCATAATGTAAACCTTCTCAGCATTCTTCTGATGTTTGGAAGAGGCTACATGTTTCATAAGACTAACATTATGTGCAGCTAGTGTCGCGTTACAATACAGACACTTTGCTTTGGCTGGGTTCGATTCTACACTACTCAGCCAACCTATGCACAAGAGAAAGCGAACGAGATTTAGGGTGGGATTTAAAGGTAGTGCAATAGTCCTAAACTAAAATGAACGCGGCACACAACGGATCAGGAAGAGACCACCTAAACATAATAATAGGGTGGGATGTGTGACAAGCATTCATGTCGAACAAAAGTAACATTTCGACCACATTGGCTGCCACGGGACACTAT
>NW_007448897.1:0-384 GCF_000475195.1 Diaphorina citri | reverse complement strand
CGCCTCACCGCGGCAGATACGTCATTTGTCATACATAAGTCAATTCTCCACAGATATCCAGTACGTGAAAGGTGAATTGAATGCTCCAGCAGACGCATTGTCTCGCATTGAGACTATTTGCAAGAAAGATATCTCGGGAGCTGAAATGGCTTCAGCCCAATTGACAGACAATGAATTACAGGACTTGCTGGACAACAAAACCGTACACAGCCTGTTCCTCTGTAAAATGCACATGGACAACGTTGAACTGTATTGCGATACATCAACCGGTGTACCCCGTCCGTACGTGCCATCCAATTTCCGTCACGCCCTGTTTTCACAGCTTCATGAGCTCTCTCATCCAGGCGGACGCGCCTCTGTTCACCTTGTTTGCTCAAGATTTGT
>NW_007448896.1:0-384 GCF_000475195.1 Diaphorina citri | reverse complement strand
TTTTTTTACATTCCCCAGTTGTTATTTGCTGATAGGAATGATAGGCTTGTTTGGTTCTAGGATTTTTCATTGTGGTTGATATGTGGCACTCCTATGCTAAGGTATGTGGAAAAACAACCATCATGGATCATGGGTCTTAAACCTAGCTCTTTACTTCCAGCCGTGAGTCTGTAGACCTGGCAATGAAAAACAGCTAACTACCTACATATATCTATTTGGTAATATGTATATCGCTTCGATTTTAATGGATTTGGCGTGAAATTTATTCGAATCAAATATTATATGTAGGTGCATCAGATGGCACAAGTGGTTGACTCAGTCTGGTCTGGTCTGTTCAGAAGGGTGCTGGGTCTGACACCCAATTGCCTTTATTGAATTGTGTCA
>NW_007448895.1:0-384 GCF_000475195.1 Diaphorina citri | reverse complement strand
AGTAAACTGTAGAACTTACTCATAAAAAGGCCATATTCGGTAGCTCGTAGAGAAGGTATATCGCGGATGCATCCGGCCTGATTCACCATTCACTCTTTGTATAATATTGTTACTCTAAATATCTAAAATGTAAACTATACATTAAATATCTAAAAATAAGAAAAACATAAATCTCACTCCGTTCGTTCCAATTATATCAATGTTTGTTGTTTACAAATGAAAAGGAATTAACTATTGGGCCATTTTCCTTTACCTACATATAAGGTTAACTATTTCCTAAGTAATAGCTCCCATGGCGTAGTGGTAACTGCACTCGCCTTGCACGCGGGAGACCCGGGTTCGATTCCCGGCGGGGTCAAGAAATTTGTATCATGCAAATGATTG
>NW_007448894.1:0-384 GCF_000475195.1 Diaphorina citri | reverse complement strand
TCTTTTTCTAGTAAAATGTTTATTGATAAACGAAAGAAAACATAAATATCAACTTTCGCTTTCACATTTTCGATACCCTTGCCTTGTATTTCTTTTGAAACTTTCTCTCTTTCTATTCTTCTTTTTTTCAGCCTCATTTTTAACTCTCTTTGTGATATTTTTCCTCGTCTTTCTCCACCTTTTTATTATTTTCCTTCTTATCCGCTTTCTTCTTCTTCTCCTTCTTCTTTTTCTTCTCCTCCTCCTCCTTCGTCTCCTTCTTCTCCTTCTTCTTCTTCTCCTCCTCCTCCTTCTTCTTCCTGTCTCTCTCCTTCTTCTTTTTCTTCTTCTCCTCTTCCTTTTTCTTCTTCTCTTTCTCCTTCTTTTTCTCTCTCTCCTTCTTCT
>NW_007448893.1:0-384 GCF_000475195.1 Diaphorina citri | reverse complement strand
TCATTTCTGCTTTGTTTAAATGGTATTTTTAATCAACTCAAGTAGGTAGTCCTGGTAAAATAATGAAGAAATCGGACTGATTGCAATAGGTACATATTTTCTCATTACCTAGCTACCTAGTAGTCCTAGTATAGGTTCCCTATACTTGTTAGTAATAGAAAGTAAAAAAAAGAAGATATTTTGTCCATGGAACATATCACAAGATCTTACTTGGGCTTTTTGCCAGAAACAGAAGAGCAAAATATTGTTGAGGAAATTCAATGTGCAGACAAGTCAGGCATGACACAATGGTTTGCTCTATGCGTCTGTTACAGAATTGCAATCTATATTTGTGAATGCATAATTTATGAATCACATTACCAATACTGAAATGTACATTTTCTT
>NW_007448892.1:0-384 GCF_000475195.1 Diaphorina citri | reverse complement strand
CCTACTACCAAAAACCATGTAGGGGGTCAGGGGAAATGTAGGGGGTTGAGGGGAGGATTCTCCTACATTTTGACCATAATAATAATAATACTAGTAAATCTGTTCTAGAACAGGTAACATCGTAACTTCAACTTGAAGTTTGGATTTAATTTACTCATTTCTCCTTCATTTTCATAAGTGGAAGGTCCTCATCGATTCTTCTGTTATAAGTCACCTATTCGCGGTTTGCTCGTGTTATTCGCGGTTGGCTCGCGGTATTCGCGGATTGTTCGCGGTATCCGCGGTTTGTGCTTGGTATCCGCGGTTTGTGCGCGGTATTCGCGGATTATTCGCGGTTTGTTCGCGGTATCCGCGGTTTGTTCGCGGTATTCGCGGATTGTTCGC
>NW_007448891.1:0-384 GCF_000475195.1 Diaphorina citri | reverse complement strand
TTGGATGATACAAATTTCTTGACCCCGCCGGGAATCGAACCCGGGTCTCCCGCGTGCAAGGCGAGCGGAGTGACCACTGCGCCATGGGAGCTGACAATAATAAGTTCATAAGGGAAGGATTTTTCTTCCTTCTCTGATCAGCTGGCTATCTCCTATCCTGTCTTCGTTCTCTCTTCGCTTTTGGGACGGTAAGACCTCAAGGTGTGTCCAAGCATGGTCCGGCTGTCGATCGACGAGGTGCATCCATGTTGTCGACTGATCGATGGCCGGTCAACTATGTGTGGAAACACCTTTAGCAGTTACAGTTCCCTCTACATCAGTGGTTCTGAAACTTTTTTGCATGGTGCCCCCTTTGAGCATATTCTCATTTTTTCACCCCCCCCC
>NW_007448890.1:0-384 GCF_000475195.1 Diaphorina citri | reverse complement strand
TTTTTTACTTTCCTTATCCTATAGGAAGTAGGAAGGAAAGTAATGTAATCGGGTCAAATTTTCGATGGTCAGATTTTTTTCAAGTAGGTACCTAAGTAGGTACTAAGTTTAAAAAAAAAAAGTAAAAATGAAGAAAATTATTTTCGGTACACATGAACAGGGTGCCTAAAAATTATGCACAGTATCGATAAAAAATTATGCACACTATTCAAAGTAGGGGAAGGTGGCCATGTTCTCATACACCATTTTGTTTTGCGTCTCTCGTCAATCCATTTTCTTCTTTTTCTTGTCCTCGTCGTTGGATGAAAATAGTCGCGAGACGCCCTTCTTTCTAGCTCGCTATGCTATTTTGATGGGCGGTTGATTGTTTTATGTGAGTTCGGA
>NW_007448889.1:0-384 GCF_000475195.1 Diaphorina citri | reverse complement strand
ATCAGGTAACAGGTAGACCTGACAGGCGAACCTGATCAGATGTACCTGTCGTCAGGTCTATCTGATAGTGAGTGGCTGGCCTTAGAGTGATACTAGATGGAAATAGGTACCCATAAACCCACATCTATCAAGGCATCACTGTAAAACCTTCCTTTTCTTCCTTTGTTATGTAATCTCAAACATTTGTTTAATATTGGATGTCATTTGTTAGAAAGAAAGCTGCATAGGTTGTGTGTAAAGAATTAAAACTACCTACACCTATAAAAAAAAGGATTAGGTAAAAAAAATAGGACCAGGAGGAATAAAAAAAAAGTGAGAAAGAAAAAAAAAAATAGGCGCCAACGTTACGTGGTGTTCCCAAGCGGTCACCCATCCAAGTACTAT
>NW_007448888.1:0-384 GCF_000475195.1 Diaphorina citri | reverse complement strand
ACTATGATTACGGTCATACATTATGAAGAACATGGAGATGTGCCCAGTGGTTGTCAAAATGTCCTTATAACGCGGTCCGGGGACACACACAATGAGATGCCTGAACTTTGTCAAGAACAGGGGAAGAAGGAAAGGAGAATCTCGAGTGGGAGACGGAGGGAGAGAGATAAAGGGAGGGATATCTTCAAGTGAGGATAAAGAGGGAAGGAGAAAAAGATGAGATGAGTAGGAAGAAAAGATGGGAATTAAGAGGGCAGATATCATAATCACTTAGGTAGGGGATTCTTCCCTTCTTTTCAGATTTGGACTGTGGCGCTCACAACAACACTCAACACAAATATAATCTTACATAGAAAACGCAGGTTCTCGTTTCTCCACAATTTC
>NW_007448886.1:0-384 GCF_000475195.1 Diaphorina citri | reverse complement strand
TTATCTATTTTCAACGGAAACAATAGGTAGGTATCATACCGGTAACTATGTAAAAATTCCTAACCTGTTCTGTTCATACAAACTTTGTATTACAAAACGGTTAATTATAGGTATTTAAAAATTAACCCCAATAAAAAACCCATATAGGCCTGGAGGTTTGACCCGCTATGGGATATAAATATGCCCATCTGGTCACACAATCTTTCTCGCCCCCTAAGGACTTTGAAAAACAACAACACTTTCTTAATTTCTCAACCTGTTATTAAAAATTAAAAAATCTGTGGTACTAAATAGGTACACCGGTAATATAATCAATACCTTTGTATTAAACTTTGTATCCAATGAACCTCTGTACCATTATATTGGATGCCTATGTTGTTTACT
>NW_007448885.1:0-384 GCF_000475195.1 Diaphorina citri | reverse complement strand
CAGGACAAGTGTGAATGTGTAGAACACATAGGAGAGTATATTTAGGAAACAGAGAAAATAAAGACAAGGGTCTCTAATATCAATTTGATAGAGGTGCTAAGCTACTCATAAGCTCTAGTTCAACTCTCCCTTGAACTAGCTCCTGGAGTAAGTTCTGGCTGGGTGGAAGTGCTCTCTAAGTGAAAATCCTCTCATTAATGAAATTTGAACGGGGGTTATAAGCCCGCAAAGTTTTTTAGATCAATCAATATTAGAGTTTATGCCTTACCTGCACCCTTATAGAATTGAATGTCCTCGAGAATAGATTCGGAGTCCTGAAGGACTTCATGTACCTCCTGGAACAACTCTTCTTCTGCCTCGGTAGGTTGTGCATCTGGAATGAAG
>NW_007448884.1:0-384 GCF_000475195.1 Diaphorina citri | reverse complement strand
CATGATGAAGACAAGGACTTGCAAGAATGATCTTGAGTCCAAGAAAGAATAAGAATGGTCTCATTATGTATTTTTTTTCATAAAATACACAAAGTAGGTAAACAGAGAGAAGAATGTAAACAGAAAAGTTGGGAATAATCAGAAGTTACGGAGAACAAAGTTTGGAATTAACGGAGACTACAGATTTTCTGGTGGCTCTTGGAAAAAATAGCTCATCATCCCTAAAGGGAATTTAGCTAAAAAGTAGAGGGTACTTTGGGTAGGTACCTAAACTATTACCTACTTAAATGACATACCTATTTCTACAAAATGGCCAATATTCACTAGTTATTTTTTACAACCAATTTCAGTACAAAAATGGGTTTAGCTTAGTATAGGTACTTC
>NW_007448883.1:0-384 GCF_000475195.1 Diaphorina citri | reverse complement strand
GTACCTGTGTAAAGAAATTTGATTTAAGAAAAGCGATGATCAAGAGGCCCTGACTGATGTCTTAAATCTATACCTCGTTGAGTAAAGAGAATTGATTGTACCTCTGGAAAAAGATCTTTAGGTACAATCAAATATTGTACCTAAAGAGATTTGAACGTACCTGTGTAAAGAAATTTGATTTAAGAAAAGCGATGATCAAGATGCCCTGACTGATGTCTTAAATCTATACCAGATAGGTTGCAGTTATCCTCCTAAGTCGAAGGGAAGGTCCAATGGAAAAGAATAGATTTTTGTTTTTTAATTCTCATTTAGGAAGAGAATAGAAATTTAACTGTGTTGAGCTTTTAGCTTATCAGAAATTAGTGCTTTATTTAGACTGTCGAA
>NW_007448882.1:0-384 GCF_000475195.1 Diaphorina citri | reverse complement strand
AAGCGAATTTAAACTCCGTTTAGGTTAAACTCTTGGATTGAGCAATCTGATTGGCTGAAATTTTATATTAAAAAAAAAAGAAAATCAACCAATTAGATTGCTAAAGTTAATCTTAAACCGAGTTTAAACTTAGATTGTGGACCCGGCCATAAAAAAAAGAATATTTACATCTTTCAACCTCTATAGGAAAGAAGTTCGTTTTTACCTGAACAGTTGCAAAGTTTACGGAGGAGTATTCAATTTCTATCGAAAAGAAAAGTAAAGAAGCAAGAGTACGGAGGAGTGTTCAGATCGAAAAGAAAAGTAAAAAAAAGTGCTTTTTATCGTGCTGATTATAACAACCCACGAAATAAAAATCAAGTGATATCTGTATTGTAAAGAACT
>NW_007448881.1:0-384 GCF_000475195.1 Diaphorina citri | reverse complement strand
ACTTATTTTTCCATTTGTTTTGTTTGACAGTAAATCTGTAGTGCATGCACTCGACAGACAGCACTACAAGAATGATTTCAATCTTAACATCCGAGTTATGCCGTTGTACATACAACCTCAACATCCCATGGAAGTGGACGTGTTTCAAGTTGAACCTGGTAAGAGCTTTCTTAGAGGGAACTGTAAATGCTGAGGTCTTATCTTTTTGAAATTGAAGCGAGGACAGAAGGAGATTGCCAGCTATTTCAAGAACAAACCCTTCAGGTTTAGTTAGGTATTTATTTGAGTAGAAAACATAGCCAAGTTGAAGGTTAAAGGAATTAAAATTCAGCATTTTCAGCAGGCACGAAAAACTGGGAATGCAGACTTGGCCTTAATTTTCTG
>NW_007448880.1:0-384 GCF_000475195.1 Diaphorina citri | reverse complement strand
GAACGGCTAACTTTCTCCTATCTTGTCCTCCTCGACTTTGTTCCTAAAGTTCCCTCTATGAAACCTCTATAAAAAGGACATTATTTTCTACTCAGCGAAGTTCAGGACAAAACAGTTTTAGCATAATTTCATATATGAATAACCCAATTTCGAAAACGGAGTCAAGGTCCCCAGCCGACATTGGTCTCTATAAAAAAGGACATTATTTTCTACTCAGCGAAGTTCAGGACAAAACAGTTTTAGCATAATTTCATATATGAATAACCCAATTTTGAAAACGAAGTCAAGGTCCCCAGCCGACATTGCTTCCCTAGACATCAAGGATTTCGGAACAACTTTGTAAACTTTTGTATTTGATTGATAATATTGACCCCAACCTTGCCT
>NW_007448879.1:0-384 GCF_000475195.1 Diaphorina citri | reverse complement strand
ATTGTCAGGGCTATACAACCAGTTCACTATTGTAAAGTGACATTGTGATCGGTATTATCTTTATAATTTATGTCGCTATATAAGTGAATATGTATATTAGCTGGTTTGTTATTGATGTTTTTACAGCCTACTAACCTACTTATTACCTAGGACTTCTAAAACTAAATGTATCAGGTATAAAGGAAGTTTATTCACACAATTTTGGGCTTGATAGGGCCTTTGTGGGGCCCCTGATAGGGCCTTTGTGGGAGCCCCGTAGATTTCCTTCTTTAAATCGAGTTCTACTACAAGGTATACCTTCTCTTCACTTCAGAGTACCTTCCTACACCAACAAATCCTGCCCATATATTCTGAACTTCGAACAGAGACAGAAACTCATTAGAC
>NW_007448878.1:0-384 GCF_000475195.1 Diaphorina citri | reverse complement strand
CAAAGATCTAATGTTGACTTTTTCATACAAGCATTTCATGTATTGTACTGTAGAAAAAATACATTTATTGTGTTCATCCTAATCTTAGATCTAACTTATGAATGTATTATAATACACATCTCCATATTTATAAGAGAAGAAAACTAACGAACTTAGAGAAGAAAATCTCATTTAGAGACTTGTGAGTTGTACTATACAATTATATTAAAAGATTCAGCATCATGTATTATATTACCTACGTTAACATCCGCTGCATACTGAACAGTATTCCACACACTGATGCTGCTGACTTTCTCATTCAACTTTTTATTAAATTTCTCTTCTCATATTTTACATACTGATCTCGGAAGGTACTATACTTCTTTTTAGGTAAGAATGCTTGGG
>NW_007448877.1:0-384 GCF_000475195.1 Diaphorina citri | reverse complement strand
CCTATTTATAAAAAAAAAAAAAAAAAAAAAGAAAAAAAAATGACATCGTTGTTCTCCCCGATTCCCTTTAGACCGGGGGCCAAAAGGACTCATGGTGTGTAGGTGTCTTTACGTTGCCTTGTACATCAGGTATTCACTTCTCCTCCTTCCTCCATACCCTCCCTCCTCTTCCTTCCCCTCTCATTCCCTCCCCACCCCACCCATTCAAAGCACCACCCAAAAACCACTTTCGAATCCCTCAAACAAATTTAATACAGTTTGAAGCATTTTTAATCTACTTTAACAACATGGTGAGTAGAAGAGAGAAGGAAGAAGAAGAAGAAGAAGAAGAAGAAGAAGAAGAAGAAGAAGAAGAAGAAGAAGAAGAAGAAGAAGAAGATGATG
>NW_007448876.1:0-384 GCF_000475195.1 Diaphorina citri | reverse complement strand
AAGCGAATACAATAGCCCGTCCCTTATACCTTTTATTATTACTATTGTAATTTAATAAAGGAAGGACGGGCTAAAAAATGTGACAATTCCTTTAATAGAAAACAAAGGGAAGAAGAGATGGATAGACTCAGGATAGGTATGCACTATGCATACTAGCATACTAGCTAGGTATTATAGCAAAAGGACAAAAGAAGAGAAAATTGAAAATAGGAGACAAAGAGTCGAGAAAAAAAAAAATACACGTGAAAATTGTAAAAAATCCCAGGAAGTTAGACAGAGTCAAATTAGGGAAGAGAACTCCACATAAAAAAGGAGAAGATGAAGAAAAATATATCCTTAGATGAGAGAAAGAAAAAATATAATTTCCTCCAAGAGAACGTGAAC
>NW_007448875.1:0-384 GCF_000475195.1 Diaphorina citri | reverse complement strand
TTCATTATGGATTATGATGAGCACAATATGACTTGAACAAAATTATCAGGATATAGCAACGTGCTGTTAACCCTTCTGTGCAACCTAGAATTGTTTGGTCTAATTTGTGAAAATGGTGCTATCATTGGTTTTCCGTGATTTTCTGACCTTGCCTTTATTACCAGTTTTCTACTCGTATCTTCTTCAAAACTCACAATTTATTCCAAGTGAACACTCAGGTATGATTCGTTCTTCTACGTTCGGGTGTTACACAGTACTTTTAAATTTAACTACCATGGTGACCACCTGCCTGACGCTCTAAAATAACCTCAGAACTAAAAAATGCTCGGGACTGAGGAGGATAAGTAAAGAAATGTCCTACTTTGACAAGAAAGCACTAAGGAT
>NW_007448874.1:0-384 GCF_000475195.1 Diaphorina citri | reverse complement strand
CGAAATCGAAGAGAGAAGGAAGACAGGATAGGAGGACAAATCCAGCCGTTCCGAGAACGAACCTTATCCCTTCAGGATGAAATCCGCCCCGGGCGGGAACAGAACCCGCGGCCTAACGCTTACAAGGCAGACGTGCTACCAACCAAGCTAACTAGGCTGGGTAGAGGACGTTCTCTTTCTCTAGAAATCGACATTTTTCAGAAGACAAAAAATGCCACTTCTGGGTTCGAACCTGAAACCACGTGCTGATTAGCCATTTTTAAAATCAAAACACAACAGATTCTATTTACTTATTTTTATGTTTTTTTTTTAATTTTATTTTTAAATTTATTATGGCAAAAAAAAAAAAAAAAAAAAAAAAAAAATAAAAAATTGAAAAAACCC
>NW_007448873.1:0-384 GCF_000475195.1 Diaphorina citri | reverse complement strand
CCGTCAAACTTGAACGGCTAAGCGAACTGAAAACGAGAGAAACTTTCTGGAAATATGTCCAAACTGAGGGGTAAAGTAAATATGATGGTCAGCACTTTCAAAAACTCGACACCTCTCTCGCCACTTTAAAAACTTGACACCCTTAAATTTCAAAATAAATGATCTACGAGGTGTGAGTTTTCTGGCCTGAATAATTCACTGCATTCATATATCGGTTCGTCGCAATAATTTATTGGCATGGATTACCTTTTTGTCATACATACCCTATAAGCTATAAGTGTTTACGAGTGCCGCCTATGCCTACTCTCTGTGAAATACTTGATTAATTTTCCTCATCGACTTATCGGATACAGTGGTTGAGGTCGTTGTCTCACAATGCGAAGA
>NW_007448872.1:0-384 GCF_000475195.1 Diaphorina citri | reverse complement strand
GCCGCGGGTTCGATTCCCGCCCGGGGCGGATTTTATCCTGATGGGATAATGTTCGTTCTCGGAACAGCTGGCTTTCTCACATCCTGTCTTCCTTCTCTCTTCGATTTCGGGACGATAAGACCATAGCAGTTACAGTTCCCTCTGTCAAACCTCTTCAAAAAAAAAAAAATCAATTTATTTTTGCTGTTTTCCTGGGATTTTCCTGAGTGGTAGGTAAAGAAATTTATTTGAATTTTTGTCATAAAATTTTGTTCGTCAATATTAATGGGTATATGTAGGTACGTCATGCTGAATTTCATGATTTACCTTGAATTCGAACTACCAACCTTCGCTTTGAAAAAATCTGTACGAGTAAGTGGATTTACATTTAGAATTTTAGGAAAA
>NW_007448871.1:0-384 GCF_000475195.1 Diaphorina citri | reverse complement strand
AATTGTTAAACTTTGATAATAATAATAATAATAATAATAATAATAATAATAATAATAATAATAATAATAAATAAAAAAATCCGACCACTTTTCGGCCACCTACTTGACCTATGAGGTGCTGTAGAAGAACCTTAACATAAAATAAAGTTTGACCACACTATCATGTAATTTTGTGTACTTCAATTTTGATTCTCATAAAAAATTGCGTAGGACGCACTGGTTAAGGAGCGCTCCGTCCCGCCAAGTCAAGAAAGTTTGACCGCGCTACTAGAGATATTATACGCCACAGTGAAGGTAGCCGTTTTCAGGTAGTTGTAGAGGGAAAACTACAAATGACGGAAAAAACGGATTGAATGTGTTTGTTGTTAAAAAAAAAAATAAAAA
>NW_007448870.1:0-384 GCF_000475195.1 Diaphorina citri | reverse complement strand
ACTATGAAGGAAGACGACTTGAAGGAAACACTAAAATCATGCAAAAAAAAGATGACGGAAAACGATTCGAGGACTTAACTACTCCAAATAAGAACCGAACTTTCGACAGTCTGGAACTTCTCAAAGCTATCTTCAAAGATAAGAAAAGTATGGCCGAAGATACCAACCATGAAGGAAGACGACTTGAAAGAAACACTAAAATCATGCAAAAAAAAGATGACGGAAAACGATTCGAGGACTTAAACAAAGTGATTCAAAAGAAGGATCAAACACTTGAAGACATCCCAGAAGCAAGTACAAGGATAGAAAGTGTTGAAGGGGAAAAGGCATTTGAAAGAACGGCTGAACAAGATCAAATGGAGATTGACTTGGTGGTTGTGCCTA
>NW_007448869.1:0-384 GCF_000475195.1 Diaphorina citri | reverse complement strand
ACTAGATTATTTTATGTTGCCGTTGGGATTCGAACCGCTGCACTGTCCCCTGGTTTACAAATTGTCATCATTCATCATTAATGTCATGATCATGCAGGTTAGGACATTGAAAGATACACACTATGTACCTACACGGCAAAATAATTCCAAGTTTATCTGCTATCAAATTGACCCTATGTACTCTTGATAGAACCTGAACGGAATATAATGATGATTTCCAGAAGTACCAATGAGTCAATTGAGACATTAACCTTATCAAAGAGTAAAGATAAGAACATGAGATCCATTGACGGAGTTCAGAGGTCGTAAAGATAATTTTGATAACATAATGACTTAGGATATGTACTCGTATGTAACAAAATGATTCCAGTGGGAATATTGATG
>NW_007448868.1:0-384 GCF_000475195.1 Diaphorina citri | reverse complement strand
AAACAGACAATACAGGGTGGCCTGTGTTGTGTGTCGTGAAATATAGGGTGGGATAAGGGACGTCTAAATTTTTTAAAGTGGCAGGGTTGTCCTGATCTCAAAAAGGTCTTCCACCTAACAACTGATCTTTTCTGAGCATTCAAGATTCTGATTCTTTAACAACTCATTTCATCTGTTCCATTTCCAAAGGTTTTACAAGTGTTCATCACGGTAATACAGAAATCGAAGATTTCTATGTACGATATTATGCTAGTGTTCTTCTATGGATGCTTTCTGGATCTAGAGACGAGTCAATTTGAAAATTCCGAAAGGAAGCAAATTCCCACCACTGCACGCTGTATGGAAGTCACATTTCCCTTGACAACGTTCCTTTCTCATGCAGAT
>NW_007448867.1:0-384 GCF_000475195.1 Diaphorina citri | reverse complement strand
GAGGACCAAGAAGATGTAAGTGATGTAATAAATCTACATAAATCTGAATGAAAGAATAGGGAAGAAATTACTGGACCAAAGAAATTGAACAAGAGCTTCATAATTTTCGAAACTTGGGGGACTAAAATAAACCTTTCTTCAAGAAAAGATGAGATGGGGTTATTTTAAAAAAGAAGATGAGAAATAACTCAATGAGATCTTGGTTGAACTTTATTGGGTAGTAAGTAAAAATGAAAGATGACATTCTGCATTGAATTACAAGAACCTCTGATACCAAAGGCCATTCATCGGTGTTATTAGAAGGAAAAATCAATTTTGTCTGGAAATCGAAAAGAGGAGGAAGGACAGTAGGTATACGCGTATGAGAAAACCAGCCATTCCGAG
>NW_007448866.1:0-384 GCF_000475195.1 Diaphorina citri | reverse complement strand
GAAGTCGGAAACTTTTTCCGCCACGGTGGTCTGACAGACCTGGGACTTGTCAGACCACCGGATAAGACGTCGGTCTGTAAGACAGTCGGAGCGTGAGCCCTCACATCCTTCTTTTCCAAATCCTTTAACTAGAGAAGCTAAACCTAGGACTAATGATGTAATGAGATATTACTTTGTTTATTTAGGCGCAGCTTAAACAAAGATTTTTAAGTGGTCTTGATGATATTAGGAAATATTCATAAGAGATCCAATGAGATTATTCTAATCTCTATTTAGTATTTATTTTAGGACCACGGACTGATTTAACTGATGGTCGCCGAACCAGACTCCATACTAAATTACTAACTAATTGTAAATGTAAATTACTGCCTAATTGTAAATCTA
>NW_007448865.1:0-384 GCF_000475195.1 Diaphorina citri | reverse complement strand
AACACCCGGCCGTCTCTTCCGCTCCCTCCTTCATGTCCTCTGCACCTCCACCCACCCCCACCCCCACCACATCCTCCTCCTCCAGTCAAAGTCAGCACACCCAAACGACTTTCCCTCCCGTGGACATGAACGAGATGAATAAAGCCCAGAACAAGAACAAAAACATCGGCAAGATGGATAGTAACAAGAGCTTCACGTGTACCGAGTGCGGGAAGGGATTGGCCAGGAAAGACAAGTTGGTGAGTTGACGAAAATTAAAGTTAGAAATTTGCCAGCTTAGTTAGCTTAGTTGGTAGTGCGTCTGCCTTAAGCGCTAGGCCGCGGGTTCGATTCCCGCCCGGGGCGGATTTTATCCTGATGGGATAATGTTCGTTCTCGGAACGG
>NW_007448864.1:0-384 GCF_000475195.1 Diaphorina citri | reverse complement strand
CAGCTGTGATTCAACCAGAAATAAGAGTGACGGAAAGCACTACAGCAAATGAGAGTGAACCAAAGGGTGAGATATTAGAAGTCAACAAATTGCTAGATGTTCCAACGAGTTCGAAATACTTAACTTCGCCTCTGAGAAACAACAGAAGAAAATCTAACAGAGAGCAAAGACCTAAGAGTATTCCCGAAAGAAAAATCAGGAAACAATTTTACACCCCTTACGAGGAAGCTTTATCTTCACTTCTGTGGCAACCTTATGATTGTAGAAACAACGCCCTGGCTAACATGGAAGTGAGTGATATGAGCGATAGTGAAGACCAAACCAAACGAAATGTTCATAGAACGAGAAGAAAAAGTGGACTGAGAAGCACAAAACACGACAGGC
>NW_007448863.1:0-384 GCF_000475195.1 Diaphorina citri | reverse complement strand
AAAAAAAAAATCCCGATCAGTTTGAACATAAATGGTGGATTTCACCAATGATTTAATGAGAGATTCCACCAATGGGAGAATTTTTAATGCTCCAAACCTGGTTTTAATAGACCAAAAATTGGTTTTTAATCCAAAAAGAAGTTGGTGAAATCCACCGAAAGTATGTTGGATTGGCTTTAATTTAATCCATTAGGAGTATTTGGACTTTGGTCTCGTTGTGAGTATAGTGTGTAGGCACCCTGAGGTCGGTAAAGGAGGGGGATCTGGGGATTCCAAAACAGAAAAATACCTCTACATTTGACACCACCTCCATATTGAATTCCAAATCTCCCTGGTGTTAAATCCGGGCGAGAGAAAAGCCATCCCAAGTCGGACTTAGGGGGG
>NW_007448862.1:0-384 GCF_000475195.1 Diaphorina citri | reverse complement strand
CAGACAGGAGAGGCGTTAGTATTTTTGCATTCAGTAAGTAGGTAGGTGCCCAACTAAAAAGTTATAGAGTAGGTACCTAGGTATAATTTATTATTAGGTAGGTGAGTAACGTAAAATTAAAATTAGATTGTAAAACTAAATAAAAACACCCGAAAGTTAGGTAGGTACCTGCGTAAGAATAGGTACCTATGTATATCAATTAGTCTAAAATAGGTGGATTTAACATTTCTTCACTAATTAGAAATTTTGGAACAATTAGGTAGGTATGTTACAAATGGTAATTATTTTTTAGTAGGTACAGTAAGTACGTAAAAGTTAAGTTAATAGGATAATTAAATTTAATAATAAATAGGTAACATTAGGTAGAAATTAAAATTAGTTAAG
>NW_007448861.1:0-384 GCF_000475195.1 Diaphorina citri | reverse complement strand
TTTAATACTAATGAAAAAGTGAGTTCTACAGGTGACAGGTTCATTTTGGACTGATTGTTGACTTCGGAGACTTCTTCGAGCATTCTTCGGGCATTCTCAGGGGTTAAAAACTATTTTAACATGAACTTGTAGACTTGGGCCTTAGGTACTTACCTACCTCTGACTTAAAAATGCCGGGTATACCTAAAAAACTGATTACACAAAATTCAACTGATTGGCCATAAGGAGTGCGAAAATTAGCTGACTGACCATGCATAAGGTCATATGCAAAACGGCGGTTTACATCGTTTGGCGAGAGAAAATTTCGGAAAAGTCGTACCATTTTCCAGTAGTACAGGAAAAACCACTTTCGGGATTATAAAACTCAACTGATTGGCAATAAGG
>NW_007448860.1:0-384 GCF_000475195.1 Diaphorina citri | reverse complement strand
GGTTGCTTACAAGAGCAGATAAGATTAAACCCATATACCTAAAACTATGTACAATAAACAATACTTATGTGTACAATATGTACGCACATTGGTTTGTAAAAGCTAATTTTGCGAACTTTTTTAAAAAAAGATGAATGTTTCACCGCCGTTTTTATTTCGTAGCAATGAAACAATTGCTACATTAGACGCTTGTGATCTGTGTCGTAGTATGTCCATCCCGTAGTATGCCTCTCATCAGATGGGCGAGAAGTTAAATATTTTACTGTTAAGTTATTTCCTCTTTTTTCTTAAATTTTCAACAT
Organism: Diaphorina citri; assembly: GCF_000475195.1. Taxonomy (NCBI): domain Eukaryota; kingdom Metazoa; phylum Arthropoda; class Insecta; order Hemiptera; family Psyllidae; genus Diaphorina; species Diaphorina citri. The sequence continues at coordinate 82 of NW_007448860.1, read as the reverse complement.
TAGGTATATTTAAGCTGTGTCCACACATAGTCTACCCCGTCGATCGAGGCAGTGTGGACGTGTGAGTCGACATCGATCAATG
>NW_007448859.1:0-384 GCF_000475195.1 Diaphorina citri | reverse complement strand
AGCGTGACCCGCATCTCGCATGCGTGGCGTACGAGCGCGGGTCCTGTGACCGGGAACTCATTCAGGTATGTATTAGTAATCGTATGAACGGATATTTGAACATCATTTAACAGGGTTTATACTGAAAAAAATGGAAAAGTCATGGAATCTGAAAATTGGCCAAAAAATCATGGACGTTTTAAAGAAAACCTGGATACAAGTATGTACAATGTACATGTTAAACCCTGGAAAAGTCATGGAATCTGAAAATCGACCGAAAAGTCATGGAAAATCGTGAAATTTTTAAAGAAAACCTGGATACAAGTACATGTTAAACCCATAAAATACACGAGACCTTGTTTAGACTGCTGGGTTAAAGGGACTTTTTAGTCTCATTCGAGCAGG
>NW_007448858.1:0-384 GCF_000475195.1 Diaphorina citri | reverse complement strand
ACCAAAGATTCATGCTATTCTCACGCATGAAGATAACCCCATCATGTTGACCACGGGACTGAAGATTGAGTTCAACACACGAAGGTAAGAGGGTGGGTGTTTACTTTGAAGTTCAAATTTTGAGGGTTTTTACTTATTATTAACACTTAAGTATTCTACTCTATGATCACTTGATCACCACCGTATTCGGTAATTTAGGAATGAAGAAAAGGACCAACTTTAAGACGTATTTGAGTAAGAACTACGAACAATTAAATAGTAGACCAAATGGATACCAGTAGTTACCTCTGTGGTTTATTAGAAACCATCCTGTATAAAAAATTACGTTTTCCTTCCACAGGTTTGAAGTAGAGGATCGGAAGGAGATTATCTACAGGGTGGAAG
>NW_007448857.1:0-384 GCF_000475195.1 Diaphorina citri | reverse complement strand
AGTGGGGCCAGGAAAAGCCAGTAGCACGTGGATAACAGATGATCATCCATCCAAATACCAACCATGTGCAACGTTTCTCAACTTCAGTATTCCATTGAGAACTATGCATTCAATGTGCTATTGCATTTTAGTTCAACAACCAATGCGAAATAAAGAAGAAGAAACCTTTTACATTCACATGATTCTTTCTCGAACGTAAACGGAAATCTCTGCCAAGTAAGAGAATACCTTTTGACGATATGAAAATTCATAATAAAATGTAAAAATAAACATCGTGTACCTCATCAGTATCATTATCACGATTTTATTTTGGGGAGATTCTAGAAAACGTACGTACGCGCTTTATTATTCCAATAAATAATTAACCTGGCCTTGGGACATAGT
>NW_007448856.1:0-384 GCF_000475195.1 Diaphorina citri | reverse complement strand
CTTTGATGCTGGGGCTTCTCCCTCCATTCGGTGACAAGCTACCAGCCTCCATACATAACCCCACCCAGCCTGCATGAGTGGGAGCGGGAAAATCCATCTGGATACCAACCACGCGCAACTTTAACTTCAGTGATTCATTGGTAACTGGTGAATTCAACGTGCTATCGCCTATCTAACCTCATATGGGCTTTAAGTGACGAGGTTTTAGTTCTACCGTTCTATGATCAAGCAAATAACTGGACTCTCAAGAATATGTCTGGCTAGGGGACGTTAAACAGAGGGTAGACTAGCGTCTGGCTGTGGGATTATAAACAGGGAGGAGAACAGCTAACCCTAACCAGCCTAGCAAGCTGGCAGTTCCTCAAAGGGTTCTCTCTGCTTTTA
>NW_007448855.1:0-384 GCF_000475195.1 Diaphorina citri | reverse complement strand
GACGGGTGAAATTGATGAAAAAAAGTCTGGTCTCCTGGGGTCATCAGGTGAAAATGGCTCGGTACGCAATGGGTTAAGGTCAGAGCCCTGGAATGATAAATATTATTGTTTACTATTTACGTCAAAATAACCTAAACAAAAGATGAAAGGAAGTTTTCGTGAATAATTTTGTAGATGTTCGACATGAAATTCTGAAGGGGTTGGGTATAGGTATACCTACCTACCTTAAAATCACCAGTGGTAACGCGCTTGCTTGCCATGCAGAAGGTCCCGGGTTCGTAATACCACCATCGACAAAATTTGTACCTACTCATTTTTCGATTGCAAATATTTCAACGGGTTACTTTCTGGTGTTCTCGTGTTGACCCAGCACCTAAATGGGAA
>NW_007448854.1:0-384 GCF_000475195.1 Diaphorina citri | reverse complement strand
TTTGATTTTTGTTTGACGATAAGCCTCGTTTTCTCATATGTATCGTTTGTTTCATGTACAAAGTTTCTCACTAGTTCTCAGTGCAAGAAGATTGATCGTATCTGATGCTAAGTCCATATTCATGTCGATGAGTAGATTATATGCATCATATGGCATGTCACATGTCAGAGTGCGTTATTAGATTATGTGTGTAACATTTTCAATCGAATAAATAATACTCTTTATTCCAATCAGCGTAAAATATGTTCAATCTAGTTTTTGCATTACTATGGGCTGAAATTGACTGATTATTATTGGATACATCGTCATCATTATTTTAGGTTTAGGCTCTTTCTTCATTTACTAGAATAATGTCCCTTACAGTTGAGCAACGGTAAAGGTGGT
>NW_007448853.1:0-384 GCF_000475195.1 Diaphorina citri | reverse complement strand
ACTTGCATTGGGTTCTCCCAGAGGTCTATCGGGGTAAGGGTGGTTGGTTCAGCCGGGCAGTTAAAGAGGTGCACCGGAACACCACATGACACAAACCTAACGTTTCAGCATTTTTGCTTAAAAACATTGGCTTAAATTGAGGTTTTATTTTATTTATTTGATTACACGCTAAGCATCACACATTATGAAAGCCTTTAATGAAGTTTTACATCACTACTTAGCCAATCCACTCAATAGCCCCAATACTCCTTGTTCAATTTCAAGTCACTCATTACTTTAAAGTTCATACCTAGTAAAATAATCTTGCTATCAGTTTAACTCTATATAGTTAATCCTACGTTAAATTCACAGTAAGTAAATGTGGGGGGGGGGAGGAGAAACTCT
>NW_007448852.1:0-384 GCF_000475195.1 Diaphorina citri | reverse complement strand
ATTCACATATCCTGGGGGGATGGGGGGGGTTTGTCTGTACAGTGCTTAGAAATTGAAATTTTTAGTTATCCTTACTATGTATTTATGTATCCACGATTCCAAAAATCACATTAGAAAAATTTCTGTCTGTCTGTTTAGCCGTCTGTCTGTCCGTGTGTATGTCTGGCCTGTTAGACCTTTTGTTGTCCTCTTTTCACGAGAAAACGGCTCGACCGATTTGATGAAATTTTTTGTGGTTGTTAAGAAGAGTATTCAGGCTACTTAAAATTATCACATTCTATCCTGATTCAAAATGGCGGCGGTTCAAAGTTATGGATATTACGCCACACTGAGGAAGCGCGTAGCGCGACCGTTTTTTTTTTTTTTTTTTTTTTTTTTTTTAAA
>NW_007448851.1:0-384 GCF_000475195.1 Diaphorina citri | reverse complement strand
ATTCCTGGAGGCAAAAGTGAGGGTGGAGGCGAAAGTGGAGGTGGAGGCGGAAATAGGGGTGGAGGCGAAAGTGGAGACGGAGGTGAAGGCAAAATTTAAGGTGGAGACGAAAGTGAAAATGGAGGTGGAGGTGAAAGTATTTTCACCTCCACCTCCTAGGCGAAAGCGGAAGTGGAGGTGAAAGTGGAAATGAAAGTCTCCAATGCATTCTACTTTGAGTGCACTCGTTTTTGAGTGCACTCAAAAAATTAACATAAAGAAGAGGACGAAATTTTGTATGATTCAAAACCTAACCTAACCTAACCCAACCCAACCCAACCTAACCTAACCTAACCCAACCTAACTTAACCCAACCCAACCTAACTTAACCCAACCCAACCTAAC
>NW_007448850.1:0-384 GCF_000475195.1 Diaphorina citri | reverse complement strand
AATTATGAAAATGACATAATTATGATATAAAATCAAATAATAAGACAAGAAATAAATAAGACATTCGTATTTACGTACTTATTGGAATTTATGCTCCTTAGTAGCATCTTCATAAAATGTCATGACGGTATCTTTTTTTATGTTTTGAAAACAAAAGTCAAGAAGAAAAATTTAATGCAGGTGGGTGGTATCAACCTGCTAGAGGGCAGGTTAGATAATTTATTTTTAATGTTTGTTGAAGAAGAAAAAAAGAAATGAAGAAGAAAAAAAAATGGAGAGGAAGTGAAGGAATTAAAAATAATGATCAGGTTTTTTCAGAGCACAAGGAATGAGTTTTGAGTGATAAAGCATTTAATCTGAAGAAATAAAGATCGAATGAAAATT
>NW_007448849.1:0-384 GCF_000475195.1 Diaphorina citri | reverse complement strand
TGCAGAAAGAGGGGTGAAATTAATAACTGACTTCAATAAACTCCTCACCAAGGATGAGGACCAAAAACAATTTGTTCTACAGGTAGTGGCTGAGTGCCGAAAATTGTATCCTGATGCATCAAAAAGTACATTGTGTAAACCTCTATAGTCTATTGTCATGTGAAAATGAAATAAAAATGTCTTTTATTGAAATTTGTTCTATACTTATTTAAAAATATTTTCGATTTCTGTATAATATTACATGTTAGTTTCTAGAGCTATTTTTTTAAATATAATATATATTATGTAATACCATAAATTAATAAATTGTATATATGTATACCTATACAAAGTAAATTCTTAAGAAATGTGTAAGCTTTCATTTGATATAAATAACTTGAGATT
>NW_007448848.1:0-384 GCF_000475195.1 Diaphorina citri | reverse complement strand
TTCGTTAATTAAATTTAATTTCTTCTTAATTTAAATCGCTCAATCAACAGTGATATTTATTTTCTGTCGACGAATGCTCAAACTTCATGTTTAATTAGAAGAGGAGGAGGAAGAGAAGGAGGAGGGGAAGAAAGAGAAACGGGATGGAAAGTAAGAGGGAGAGAAGGAAAAATGTGAGGATGAGGAGGAGCAGGAGGAAGAGAACAAGAAATAAGGAGGGAGGAAAGGCATTAATGAGCATAATAGGAGAAGAAAAATGAGAAGAAGAGGAACAAGAGAAGGAGAATGAGAAAGAAGAGAGGGAGAAGAAGTAGAAGGAGAAGAAGGAGACAAAACTTTGATTAGGTGTGTCTCGGAAAATCTTCATTCCCTATTCCTGAAGTA
>NW_007448847.1:0-384 GCF_000475195.1 Diaphorina citri | reverse complement strand
ATGTGGCGTATGGTACAGGTGGGCCAATAAATGGTACGTTTTTTAGGTGGGCGAATAAATGGTACACTTACCCTATTAGTGTTCAGAATCATAGGTAACATAGACACAGATTCGTCCCACCTAATTTTAAAACCCTCGCTATCCAGTAAACACAGAAGCTAGATCTGAACTGACATTACATAATGTCCAACCAGACAATACGGCTGGGAAGAAGACCATCCGAAAATGACCCGCAAGACCTTTATCCGACTATCTCACCGCTTAGACCATCTCCGAACTAATCTCAAATTCTTTGTGGTAAAGCAGAGAGCTTTTTCACAACTTTTGTGGATATCACAACATTACTAAGTGCCTCCTTTGCAATCAATTTCCATATTTCAATAA
>NW_007448846.1:0-384 GCF_000475195.1 Diaphorina citri | reverse complement strand
CACCTTCCACCGTAAGAAATCGCCTCTCTTTTATGACTATGTAATCCACAACACCAGTCTCAATAGGATAAATCAAGTTAAAGATTTGGGAATCATTTTTGACTGTGACCTAAAATTTAACTCTCACTATAATACATTAGTTAACAAAGCATTCAAAACACTTGGTTTTCTGTACAGAAACTCAAGGGAGTTCGTATCGGCAAATACACTTAAATCCTTGTACTGCTCGTTGGTTCGATCTTCCCTTGAGTACTGTTCCGTCATATGGTCACCAATGTACAATGTCCACATTGACGCCTTGGAAAGGGTTCAGCGGGTTTTATTAAGAATGTTAGCATTCAAATCCAATGATTTGGACAATAACACCCATATCGAAGACATTAT
>NW_007448845.1:0-384 GCF_000475195.1 Diaphorina citri | reverse complement strand
TTTATTCTAATCTTCTATGCTATTCTGTTGCTCTTTTCTGCTTTATTCTATTCTTCTATGCTATTCTGTTGCTCTTTTCTGCCCTATTCTACTCATCTTTTATATTCTGTTGCTTTTTTTCTGCTCAATGTTTTGTTTTTCTCTTCTTCTTATTTTTTTATTGGAAATGTTTTATGTTCTTCCCACAGTTGTTGGCACCTGGCCAATCATAGAGTGAGAATCTATGCTACTCTGTTGCTCTTTTCTATTTTATTCTATTCTTCTATGCTATTCTGTTGCTCTTTTCTGTTTTATTCTATTCTTTTTTGCTATTCTGTTGCTCTTTTCTGCTTTATTCTATTCTTCTATGCTATTCTGTTGCTCTTTTCTGCTTTATTCTATTCT
>NW_007448844.1:0-384 GCF_000475195.1 Diaphorina citri | reverse complement strand
AAGAGTTTTTAAAAAAAAAAAAAAAAAAAAAAAAAAAAAAAAAAAAAGGTACCTAGGTACCACAGACTCCGTGTTTCGTTTTCACATTTACCGCAGACAAATCAACCATTACTCTCTCTCTATTCGCATTGTATTCACATGATGTCTGATGTGATGTGGAATTACCAATTGCATTGTATTCAGTGACATGGAAACGCTTTTACAATCGAGAGATCGAGACTCGTGGAAAATGCAATGGAAAGCGAAGCCTGATATTGGATTACACTAAACAGCATTGGAGAGTTTTTAGTATCTCTACCTATATACTTACCTAATTATATCTTCCGTCAGGCCAGGCCCGTATCCACTGATATCCAAGATTTTATCGGGGGAGGGGAGGCGGGG
>NW_007448843.1:0-384 GCF_000475195.1 Diaphorina citri | reverse complement strand
CAGGGACTTAGTAGTTATAACAAGGCCTTAGCAGTTAAAACAGGGCCTTAGCAGTTCTAACAAGGCCTTAGCAGTTATAACAGGGCCTTAGCAGTTAAAACAAGGCCTTAGCAGTTATAACAGGGCCTTTGCAGTTATAACAAGGCCTTTGCAGTTATAACAGGTTCTTAGCAGTTATAACAAGGCCTTAGCAGTTATAACAAGGCCTTAGCAGTTATAACAAGGTCTTAGCAGTTATAACAAGGCCTTAGCATTTATTACAGGGCCTTAGCAGTTATTACAGGGCCTTAGCAGTTATAACAAGGTCTTAGCAGTTATACAGTGACGTTAAACGTCTAGAATAGCCACGATGATCAACATTCACTACGGAGCGGTACGTCAGGA
>NW_007448842.1:0-384 GCF_000475195.1 Diaphorina citri | reverse complement strand
CGCAGCACCTATCTCAACCAAACGTTTTGAGTTGCATCCTTGTCACATTTGTAAACTCCATACCAAATTTCAAGTCTCCTAGCTCATACCGTTCCCGATATATTGTTAAATTACATCGAAAACCGCCTATCCAACCCAAAAAAAAAAAAAAAAAAAAATCTGGTGTGAACATCACACGACTTTCTTTATCCTATTGAATGATGCTTATTTGGATGTTCTATTGTAACTTTTACAATATCTCTAACCGTAACCGTTGCACCGATCTTAACCAAAAGTTTCGTGTCGCATCCTTGTCACATTTGACAAAAAAAAAAAAAAAAAAAAAATTCTAGCTCTTACCGTTCTCGAGATATTTTGTTTACAGACAGACACACACACGGACCA
>NW_007448841.1:0-384 GCF_000475195.1 Diaphorina citri | reverse complement strand
ATCGTGATCAACTTTAATAAGTTATTTATTAAACTTAGCTTGATACCTATGCTATTTCAAAAAATATTAAATAGACTATTTATTAATAAGGTCAATTAGATTGGAGTAAATCTCTGAGCTTGATAAAGTCATTGCATGTTTTAAGTTTGAGAAACAAGTTAGCAAGATTCGTAATAATCTAATAATTATTATATTTGATAACTGACCTTTTCTTAAAGCAAAGGCTAAACTTATCAACCTGAAATTTCTTTAGTATTTAAAGCCAGCCTGGTCAACTTGGTTGGTAGTTCGTCTGCCTTGTAAGCGCTGATAAAACTTTCGTTGTTACAGCTCTCTCTAGCAAACCTCTCTCTCTCTCTCTCTCTCTCTCTCTCTCTCTCCTTC
>NW_007448840.1:0-384 GCF_000475195.1 Diaphorina citri | reverse complement strand
GATCACATCAGAAATTACCCAAATTAGGGCTCCGGACCTAGCGCTAATTCGTGTTTTCATGCTTCGTACACAATGTGTTAAAACGCTTTATAATATGGGTTGAACTTGTCGTTCACGCCGAATTATAGGTACAGTATTAGGGAGGTATTGCCTTTCCTAACATCACGTCTTCAAATTCTCATAACCTCTCGGGAGTCTCGGGAAATAAACAGGTGATCTGTGTTATGGGGGATAAGGAAAATGAAATTTGTAGAAAGTACCAGTTTTGAAGTAATGCTAAGCAGCACCAAGCACACAGTTCATTGGTATCTTAAGGGCCCCGTTGAAAATTTTTGACTTTCCTTATCTCGGACAAACTAGTCAAACTACCAGACTTAAAAATTG
>NW_007448839.1:0-384 GCF_000475195.1 Diaphorina citri | reverse complement strand
GTTATGGTTTTACGTTTTAAATTTCAAATCATGGCGATTAAACATGACTTATGGAGGCAGGCGTGTTTTGTTCCAGAGCAGAGGTTCCCAATCTGTGTTACGCGTACCACATGGCCAAACTTGTAGAAAAGGCATGGCCGAACTTGTAGAAAATAAAAAAATACGGTCGCGCTGCGCGCTCCCTATTAGCTGCATAGTTATCAAACTTGTAGAAAATAATAAAAAATACGGTCGCGCTGCGCGCTCCCTATTAGCTGCATAGTTATCAAACTAAAAACATAAGCGAAACTCAAAATGTTGGTCGAAAGCGGAACATTTCTCTCCCGCAGTCTCTGCACTCTGTGTATTTCTTATGGAGATTTTAGCGATCAAAAATTGATCATA
>NW_007448838.1:0-384 GCF_000475195.1 Diaphorina citri | reverse complement strand
TTTATTCCCGGACGTGAGGAGGAATAGAAGAGAAAGAAGGAAGAGAAAAGTAGGATAAATCTGGTGTGAACATCACACGGCTTTCCTTAACTAAAAGAAAAATGGAGGAGGAGAACAAGAGAGGAAGAAATATCATGAAATACCTATGTATAAGAAAAAGAGAAGTAAAGGGAGGAGCAGGAGGAGGAGGAGACAAAGGAGAAAAGGAAAAATGGAAAAGAGAAGGTGAAGAAGGATAAGGAAAAAGAAAAGAAGTAGGAAGAGACGAGACGAAGGATGAGAATAAAAGGACAATGACGAGGAGAGAAGAAGAAAGATGTGAGGAAAAGACGAAAAAGAAGAAGAAGAGGAAGGAGGAAAATAAGAGTACGGAGAAAGAGGATG
>NW_007448837.1:0-384 GCF_000475195.1 Diaphorina citri | reverse complement strand
GTGTTTTGCCGGTAAGTTAAAAATCAGATGGGCTTACATAATCCTGATTTAAGTGGTCAACACGGAAGCATCAGAAAAGAAACACATTGAAATAGGTACATATTTCCAATCGAAATATAAGCAGTGGCGTAGCGTCCATGTAGGGCGTGTATGGCGGCCATACACTCGAAATTTCACTCAAATACCCCCAAATATTGACTTCAAATAACCAAGGTATTTTTATTATATAAGTGCGATTATTTGTCGATGCTGTGCATCTAACCCTTTTGCACGGCAAGCCAGTGCGTTACCTCTGGGATAACCGTGTTCTTAAAACATTTGACTTACTTTTTTTATGATTTTACTCCTTGTCTAACTCTAGACAAAATCGTCTATAATTGTGGC
>NW_007448836.1:0-384 GCF_000475195.1 Diaphorina citri | reverse complement strand
ATAGCCAGGAATATTGTTAATAGTAATCAAAATACTGGTAAGTTTAGTAAGTTACCGTGAATAACGACAGGATGCGCTTCAGAAACAGCTTGATATAGGGAGGAATATTGTTAATAATCAGCAAAACACAGGTAAGTTTAGTAAGTTACGCGAATACGCGAATAGAATGCTTTGCTTCAGAAACAGCTTGATATAGCGAGGAATATTGTTGATAGTCAACAGAACAATGGTGAGTATTAGGTTTCTTTGTGGAAAATTAGAACCAAGAGCGCTAGGTCGCGAGTTCGATTCTCGTCCAGGATGGACTTTATCCTGAACAGATGAGGTTCGTTCTCGGAACGGCTGGGTTCAATCTCTTTACTGAGGCTAGTAGGGAACCACGCT
>NW_007448835.1:0-384 GCF_000475195.1 Diaphorina citri | reverse complement strand
TATGAAGTGAATAAAAGGCGGGGTACAAAATCGATTTCTAATCTTTTTTGGGGTGGGATGGATTTTTGTTTATTTTTTGTGGGCACTTGATTGTTTTTGGGAGGAACGACTTGGCGGGGTTTTTATGCCACGAAGTGGTATTTTTTGGGGGATCTCATAACTTTTTGCAGAACTTACCTTAATATGACGTATGAGCGTAGCGCAACAAAGTACAAAGACAATAGGCATAGTAACATCATTTGGTAAGGTTTGGTGAGTTTGGGTTATTTCTGAGTGAAAAACACCATAATAATATGGTGTTTTTCACTTTGGGTAAGTTTTAGTAAGTTCGGGTGGTTTCCGAGTGAGAAAACACCATAATAACATCATTATGTAAGTTTTAGT
>NW_007448834.1:0-384 GCF_000475195.1 Diaphorina citri | reverse complement strand
TGCCGGGTCGCGCTGCCGGGCAGTTAGGATCGGAACGCCACCTTTCTATACATTTAGTCTAGGAGGCAACTTTGCCATATCATACGCATTACGCACTATTTACTCTGTAGGGCAGAGTGGGGAGCAAAGCAAAGCGCCTAAGCGAAAGTAATCAATTATTCGGCAATTTGTCTGACAAGTCAGCGAAAGTCACTAGCTAACTCTGGGTGTGGATATACGTTTTCACAAACATGGAAAAAAAATCCCCCTCCATTTCCTTGACTTTCACTTTTCCCGTTTTTCCAGCAGGTCTCATTAATTAATCATTTTAAGGATTTTGCTTTCTCCCTTCTCTTCCCCCTCTCACGAGACCACCTTTCCCCCTCTCTCCCCTACTAACACATC
>NW_007448833.1:0-384 GCF_000475195.1 Diaphorina citri | reverse complement strand
TCAACGCCAGCGCAACATGAACTCCGAAACTAAAAGCTTCTCTACCTATGGGGCAGCCTTTTCACTCCTATCCAAATGAAAAACATCTCTAAAGCAGCATCCACACTTAGACAGATTGACAATCACTGAACACGTCCACACTAAACGTTTTTACCCACCGAAATTCTTACCTACTTTAAATGGGTTGCAGTCGATGTCGCTCAACTTCAGACTAGTTGCACGACAATGAAGAAGGGATTCGCTTTTAATTCCTTGTCCATAAACCTGCAATTTTACGCGGATTGGAAATTCCGAAACGAAAATAAGTACGACCTTTATTGGACATCACCTTACTCAAATCAACTTTGTCACCGATCAATCCCAATGCTTTTCACACTTGCTAGA
>NW_007448832.1:0-384 GCF_000475195.1 Diaphorina citri | reverse complement strand
CATTTGGATGATACAAATTTCTTGACCCCGCCGGGAATCGAACCCGGGTCTCCCGCGTACAAGGCGAGCGCAGTGACCGCTACGCCATGGGAGCTGACTTCAATGGGGTTTTGATGACGAAAACTGCAACTGCTAAGGTCACTACTTTAATCGAGTAGCGGCGACCAGTGGCAGCATTACCAGTCAAAGAAACGAGCGATGTTAAATATGGTGATTGAGTAAATGAAAGACTTGTAATACCCTCAAAGTTGTGAAGAGGCTATTGCTTTACCACAAAGATTCATGATTTGATTGATTTGAAGTTACTTTTTTTTTGGAGTTTTGAGCTCCGGTTTGGATTTTTCACAACTTTTTACATGGGAATTTGATCGACCTTTTTTATTC
>NW_007448831.1:0-384 GCF_000475195.1 Diaphorina citri | reverse complement strand
GTTTTTTTCGGCTCTGTGCTTGGAGTTCGAGGTGCACTCAGCCTCGTGAGGACAATTGAGTAGCTACTTTAATCGAGTGGCGACCAGTGGCGGCATTACCAGTGTAAAAGATTGAAATATGGAAATTGATTGCAAAGGAGGCACATAGTATTGTTGTGATATCCACAAAATTTGTGGAAAAGCTCTGCTTTACCACAAAGAATTTGAGATTTGATGTACATGTTGTAAATTTAATGTAGTACCTATAAATATGTATAGTTGTAAATGTGCCTATTGACAGGAGGTATCAACACCACCGTCTCCATCTTTCTCGGTCTTGGGCATCTGCTTTAAGTTGTTCAAATGTTCTTCTTTTTAAAATATCCGTGAGCATCAGGGCCGTAT
>NW_007448830.1:0-384 GCF_000475195.1 Diaphorina citri | reverse complement strand
TGAAATGCGGGTCTATGTTCGGCTCTATGTTTGAAATGCGGGTCTATGTTCGGCTCTATGTTTGAAATTGCTCTCAACCTCGTAAGAACAGTTGAGGGCTGGCTAAAATCCTAGCGAAAAGGAGAGGTTATATTAAACGCCTGAAATTACCCTCAAAAAAGGGTTGTTTGTTGTTTGCCACATGAAAATTCGGCTTTCAAAGTGATGATGGTATTGATTTCGCAGTCTAAACGCAGAGAATGTAGAAAAACTATAAAACCCCAAGCCAGAGCATCGCATTCCATTTTTTTTTAAGGTTTGACAGAGCACAGAGGGAACTGTAACTGCTATGGTCTTATCGTCCCGAAATCGAAGAGAGAAGGAAGACAGGATAGGAGAAAGCCA
>NW_007448829.1:0-384 GCF_000475195.1 Diaphorina citri | reverse complement strand
TTCCTTCTCTCTTCGATTTCGGGACGATAAGACCATAGCAGTTAAAGTTCCCTCTGTCAAACCTCTTAAAAAAAAAAATGTTTACCAATACAACATTTTTATTAAGATGGATTGTGAGAGTTTATTAGAAGCAGACAGCTAAGTTAATTATCAATGGCAGTTATCTACCTACTTGTTATCAAACCGCTCAACCTTAGACCTCACCCTACAACTGCTGGATAGATGTACCTTGATTAAACTTTGTCAGAATGCGTTGGAAAAAAATGAAAAAAGAGGAAGAAGAAGAAGAAAATGAAAGGTATACACAGTTGGTTTCAACGTACCTCTATAGGTACATATAATAACAAAATTACTACTTCAAGGAAAAAGTAAAAATAAATAGTG
>NW_007448828.1:0-384 GCF_000475195.1 Diaphorina citri | reverse complement strand
ACTCTCTACTTTTCTTACTCTAGCAAATCCTGAATTCATTACTTTAACCTTACCATACACACGTACATTCTACTGTATTGGAAAACCCTGAGGGAAATCCTGAGACATGAACAGCAAAAGTCAGCACGCGTTCCTTCTAGATAGAAAACAAGGATTGAATAACTCGAGATCTCCAGAGATGAATGAACCAGTTCTCAATGAATCACAGAGTAACGTTGCGCGTGGTTAGTATTCGGAAGAGTGACCGTCTATTCTATTGGGTACCTACTACTGGATTATCCCGGCCCCACTCAGGTATTAGGTGATGTTAGTATTAGTATTAGTATTAGTATTAGTGCTTTATTTAGACTGTCGAATTAGGACATGTAGTCCCATTATCTCAAC
>NW_007448827.1:0-384 GCF_000475195.1 Diaphorina citri | reverse complement strand
ATCAGAAGAATGCTGAGAAGGTTTACATTATGAACTCAGACCTGTATATCCCTCGCAGCCGCTCTATTGAGAAACCCAACGGTGAGTATACAGCCCAGTGGTAACCTTGCTTGCCATGCAGAAGGTCCCGGATTTGAATCTCACCATAGACAAAAAATATACTCACATTTCGATTGAAAATATTTCAACCTGTTACTTTCTGGTGTTTTCGTGTTGACCCAGCACCTAAATAGGATGTAGGTATTATGTCTCTTATCGCTCATCTGATTAGGGACATACTAAAAGCGTTTTTCGCACAAATTCGGTATGTTTCTTAGTATAGTATCTGTTAATGTTTCGTTTTTGTAACCTTCTGGTCTTGGCCTGTTTTTTTTTTTTTCTGTG
>NW_007448826.1:0-384 GCF_000475195.1 Diaphorina citri | reverse complement strand
AACTTTCCACAAAAAGAACAATAACACTACACCTTCTTATCATTCAGAACGTTTGGTGGACTACGTAATATCAATGTTATACCACTCAACATGACACAATATGTTTGTTCTTAAAACAAGCCAAACAGATTTGCGTGTGAAAGTAATTTTGTATAACAATCATAACAATGTTACCAGTAGGATGATGGTTGTCATAAAATAACACCAATATCTCAGCATGAGAAAGTGCTGGCAGTGATTTGAGTCAAACAATTTGAAGCAACATGAGAATAATATTCTATCGACATAGACAGAGACTCCAGCTCTTATGTACACAGGTCTTCCATTTGGTTAGGTACTCGTACACTGTTTACATATGTTTCTTTTGAGATGGTTAGAGCCCCA
>NW_007448825.1:0-384 GCF_000475195.1 Diaphorina citri | reverse complement strand
ACTGTCAGTTTTTCGGTAAAAGCCTTTTTCCTACTCATAACTTCCTGATTTCCTGTAGAAAACATTGTCGAATTTGCTTCCTTAAGTACCTACAAGTTTGGCCTTAACTCAAGTACCTACACCTACCCGTTATCTACTATTATTTATTACCTTCTTATTCCCTAGCATTTCTTTTTTATAGCTTCCTAATGACACTCTCGGGAGAAATAAAATCTTGATATTAAAGCGCCTAATCGAAAAAAAAAAATCTTGATAATTTATGTATTTAGCATTTTGTTTAATTACCCTACAAGAATATAAATTAGAAAAGCGGTCGCTAGTAATTCTTGTAAACTGTAAATACTGTGAGCCCGACTAACACTCGTATTTATGAACAAGAATGAT
>NW_007448824.1:0-384 GCF_000475195.1 Diaphorina citri | reverse complement strand
AAAAAGAAAAATTCCGTTGGCCCTCATTTTTCCAGCTCTATGACTTTGAAACATCACCCAAGTAAGCGCAACTTATCTATTCAATTATTATCCACGCTCGTCGTTGCTTAGTGTGGGTTACATGAGATCTGTTTGGTGTGACAGGAAGACAGGAAGGTTGTTTTGGGTTTTGCTTTAATCATCTTCGTCTACCAGACGACAGGATATTGTCTGGAAAAAGAAAAAATTCAAATCAATGCGATCGTCTAAAAATGGACGCCCAACCTAGTTGGCTAGGTCGCGGGTTCAATTCCCGTAACAGATAAAGTTCGTTCTCGGAACGGCTGGCTTTCTCCTATCCTGTCTTCCTTCTCTTTTCGATTTCGGGACGATAAGACCTTAGCA
>NW_007448823.1:0-384 GCF_000475195.1 Diaphorina citri | reverse complement strand
CCCTGTTGTTGGGCAGAAGCGCCTTCACTGCCTGAACCTTCGACTTCGCTGGACTCTTCCTGTAGGGCGAAGAGAAGAAACGGGGATCTTAGAGTAGCTAACGTTACCATTCCTCCCTTACTGTTGATATGGAGCATCACAAAGTTACTATGAGTCCTCAATAGCTCTTAGAAGAGTTGAATGTTACCCACTTTTAATAAAAAAGAGACCTCTTCATTTATTTTAGTAAAGAGACTAAACAAGGTATATTCTATTCTATTCTATTTTGATTTTATTATTTACAGTATTCTATTTTTCAGGTATTTTTCCCCCGAAGTTCAATTTGGGGAGCACTTTTCTTTATGAAATTTTTTGGATAGCTACCACCATTCCGTAGATATTAAT
>NW_007448822.1:0-384 GCF_000475195.1 Diaphorina citri | reverse complement strand
AAAAAAAAAAAAAATCGTTGTCACTGTCACCCTGTATAAAATACATACAGGGGAGGGATATTTATGTCCGGGGGGAGGGGGTAGTTATTCGGGGTAGGAGAAAGATAAATGGGTGGGAACAAAGGGAGAGGGTTTAATGTATTGGTAAGAAGATAATATTGAATAATATACTGTGGCTAGAGCGAGAGAGAGAGGGAGAGAGAGAGGAGAGAGAGAAGAGAGAGGGAGAGGAAGGGAGAGAAATATAAAGGGAGGGACAGGGAGAAAGAGAGAGAGGGAAAGAGAGAGAGAAAGAGAGAGAGAAAGAGAGAGAGAGAGAGAGAGAGAGAGAGCTAATGTCAAAACTTGCTAAGGTTGGCGTGAAAGTTTTGCGGGTTGCGTAAC
>NW_007448821.1:0-384 GCF_000475195.1 Diaphorina citri | reverse complement strand
TCAATATAATTTGAGAATTTGACCACAATAATAGTAGTAGCCTACTGCTGGAGTAAAGGGACTTTTCAGTCCTATATGTGAGCAGTATAAATAAGCACTATTATTATTTCTTTTGGATTAACCCTTAAAAGCATTACCTATCTGGACAATCGAGTGCTGCCGGCTTTTCCGGGCCCCACTCAGGCTGGGTGAGGTTAATAAGAGGAGGCAGGTAGCTTGACGCCAAATGGAGGGTAAAACTGGCATTAAAAATCTTCAAAAATCTTGGCAGTTAATGCAGTTGTAGGTACAGTGACGTCTGACATCAAAACCTCATCAGACAAAATTGAGGAGCTGGGTGCAAAAAGGGCAATAAATGAAAATCATCAAACTGAGATATTTAAC
>NW_007448820.1:0-384 GCF_000475195.1 Diaphorina citri | reverse complement strand
GTACTACAGTTCATTGAACTACTGCATTGGGAAATATTTAGTTTCCATTTCCTTCCATAGAACAGGAACTACATCTGCAAAGTCTACAGTTGGGGTTATTGGGAAGAAACATGAAAACTACAAAAGACGGCATTACAGCGGATGTTAGGTACTATGTACATAGCTTTAGGTTTAATCTTTTCAAGAAAGAAAGCTGTAGACATGTTTGTCTACTCGTAGAACTTTATCTTTACATGTCGTCGCTTCAGAAACAACAGAGCTTATCAACATTTGAAAATTAGGTTCTTTAATTTTTGGAATCCTACACTGAAAGAAGAAAAAAAAAACTCCTTTGAATGCAGTCCAATCGCGCACTACGCTTTACAGTCAATACAGAGTCTCTAT
>NW_007448819.1:0-384 GCF_000475195.1 Diaphorina citri | reverse complement strand
AATGAATGAAGAAGTTCACAACAAAATGGTCAAAGTTGGAATAGAAAACAACGAAGAGAAACTTCTAAAAGATTGCTATTGACCGGTTAAAATCAATACAGACCAAAAGGACAAAATACTCAACACTCAGGCAAAAACAACAATACAGTCAAAGTTAAATGAATTTCAACAAAATAGAAGACAAGGCAAACCTTCCCGCGGATAAATTTGAATATGGCGAAAACAAAATCGACTATGAAGCCATTAAAAAAGCTTGAGCAAAGTTTAATTAAGTTTTGTGTCGAATTAAAAGCGATAATACTCGCTACGGTCTAATAAAACTTAACGAAGCGGAAAGCGCGGAAAATTATGAGGAAAATGAAGAAATAGACGGATGTGATGAAG
>NW_007448818.1:0-384 GCF_000475195.1 Diaphorina citri | reverse complement strand
GTGGTGATGTTATTTTTTTATTTGTATGACTTTTTTTTCCAACCCATTCAAATTTGCCAAAAATTCAACATATCTGACCTGCCATCACCACTATACGAACTTCAAGGTAAAAGAGAAGTTGTACCTAATAAATGAATACACAAATTTGAAATGACGAAATACTTGTTTAATAAACTGTTAATAACAAATAAAAAAGGTAAAATTAAAATTGTAGAAAAATAGGTATGTACATGTGGGCAACGGGAAGGAGAGATATCCACACCATGGATCGCCTAGGATGCACCCATAGCCGTTATCACGAGTGCGGACATTCCCCTAGTGGTTAGGAAGGAAACTAAGGATACCGCCGAGTATCAAGGTCCAGCGAGAGATCAGGGATTGGTC
>NW_007448817.1:0-384 GCF_000475195.1 Diaphorina citri | reverse complement strand
GTTTTGATGTCGGAAATTCACCTTTTCCATAGGAGAAAAACTCCAGTTGAGTGTGAACCTACCTAAGCAAATGTAAACTTGTAAACAAACACAACATAACCTAACCTAGGTAGTTTAGGATAGGTGTTCAACATAAAAAGTACCCAATAGGTTAATTGGTTTTGAAAGGCTGGAAAGACATGGTGTTACCTATACCCAGGTAGTTTTCCACCTTTCTTATTAGAATTATTACTGGGTCTTTTGTTACCTCGGAGTATGCTTGGTAGTGCAGCATGGAAGCTAGAGAAGTTATGCTCAATATTATTTTTTGCAAGTACCTACTATTTGGGTATTGAAAATATTTTGGTGAATTTTTATATTCATTGTATAAGGAGGCATGTTGGT
>NW_007448816.1:0-384 GCF_000475195.1 Diaphorina citri | reverse complement strand
TTCAAGCATCTTCTCTTTTCTGTGCGACAGGGTGTCAAATGACCTGGATTTCTTCTTTGGGAGTCAGCGTGCCAGCGGCGATAGCACGTTCAATGTACCAGTTCCCAATAGATCACTGAAGTTAGGTAACGTTGCACGTGGTTGGTACCCGGATGGGTGACCAGCTGGGCAACCGAGTATTGCTGGTTTTCCCCAGCCCACTCAGGCTAGGTGAAGTTAATGTGAGGAGGAAGGTAGCTTGTTGCTGGCGAATGGAGGGCAAAACCCCCGTCACTAAAAACCTTAGCAGTTATACAGAGACGTTCAAACCCTAACAGAAGGTCTGCTCATCTGTTGAGACACCCTGTTTCTAAATCCCTTGCAGATGTTCAACGATTATGAGCT
>NW_007448815.1:0-384 GCF_000475195.1 Diaphorina citri | reverse complement strand
TTTCTTAATAAGGACAGAGTCTACATCGATAAGCAAAGTACCCTAGCTAATTTGAAAAGTGCTATTAGAAGAAAATTGCGAGCTATGCTTTGAAAAATTTCGAAGAGAGTCATGGAGATTTTTGTGGCGCTAGAGGAGGGTGTGTAGAAAAAAAGGATCGACACTTAACGAGCGTTTCGCTCCACAAAAAATTTCGATATCAAAAAATGACCAGATATTCTAAAAAGTAATAATGTTTTGTACATTTTAAAAGAAAAATCACACTCTAGCTTAAAAATTGACTCCGTAGCATGATTTTGAAAACCGTCCGTTCTTTCTGCCGGACCCTGATTATAGGGCTGTCGTAAATGTATCCACTCGAGGTCCCACGTGTATTTTACCTAC
>NW_007448814.1:0-384 GCF_000475195.1 Diaphorina citri | reverse complement strand
CATACCTATACGTAACACAGCAAATGTTTAGTGAAACGTTAATTCTAACAGTTGGCAATATGTTTTCAATTACCTCACGCTTCATAAGGTTCTTTTTCCATATTACCTTCCCTTTTGCCTGGCCTCTTAACTCGTTCCTTCTTCCTGAACCTCTGTACGAGACATTTACCATAAATTTCATTTCTTGTGTGTGTTGGAGCTTTCCTGTAGTGTGTTCGTATGCGATATTCCTAAATGAGCTTTCCTGATGGCCCCTATACCTCGTATATTCTTGTCGATCCATGCAGCATCTTGCATTGCTCTGGTCTTCAGATTTTTCCAGACATCTCATGCCATTTCTTACAGCTGCATTATTTTCTTCTCTGTATGCATCACTTGGTCTTG
>NW_007448813.1:0-384 GCF_000475195.1 Diaphorina citri | reverse complement strand
TAACAATTTATGAGTATAAAGATGGCGATGAATAATATGAAGAGTATCTTTCATAACTGTGAGGCAAAGCTCCTGTAGTGATGTTTCTTGTCCAGGTTGTGAGACTTGAAGAAGTTGACAAGGAAGGGATGAGAAGCAGTTCCTCGAACGCCAAACCAGAGACCGTGGACTTGCCAGTTAGGTATATTTGGTATTTGTCTTGAAGTATGGAATAGATCCTAGATTTTTGGAAATGGTGTAATATCTGTCACGTTTAATGACCCCATTTTATGGCAAGATTTACTTCCACCCAACCAAAAGTATTTTACTTAAGTAGAATAAAATTGTTGAAAAAAAACCTATGTATAATTATTGTGTTTTTTTTTTTTTTTTTTTTTTTTTTTC
>NW_007448812.1:0-384 GCF_000475195.1 Diaphorina citri | reverse complement strand
CACTGCAGGAGTAACCACGGTGCCGTTCTGAAAACCAAACAACGCGCCTTGCTAGGTAAGTATTTTAAACGAAAGCGACATAAAAGTACAAGATAGGTAGGTAGGTATTGGACCGTAAGAATCGGGAAGGGTTGGAAATGCATTACTTTCTGGTGTTCTCGTGTTGACTCAGAACCTAAATGGGAAGTATTGTGTCTCTTGTCGCCCATCTGATGAGAAGCATACTACGGGATGTGCATGCTACGACACAGACCACACGAGTCTAATGTGGCAGTCGTTTCATTGCTGTTGATACGAAATAAAACTAATGAGGCTAATGACTCTATCATACATGAAATTATGAATTCTATTATACATACCGCAGCGTTGAACACAGAGCCTATA
>NW_007448811.1:0-384 GCF_000475195.1 Diaphorina citri | reverse complement strand
AGGAGTCTACCATTTGGATTAGTCAGGTCCGCAGGAGTCTACCATTTGGACTAGTCAGGTCCGCAGGAGTCTACCATTGGGATTAGTCAGGTCCGCAGAATCTACCATTTGGATTAGGCAGGTCCGCAGTAGTCTACCATTTGGATTAGTCAGGTCCACAGGAGTCTACAGGTCAAGGTACAAAATGTGGTGGGAAATTTTCTTTCGTAAAATTTCATGGAAATTGGCAAATTGTTCGGCACTATTTGGCGTTTGTCGTGAAACAAACAGTCATGTGGTCAGGACCTTAATCAGAGTTCAAAGTCGGTCTAAAAATCAACTCTTGAAATAACGCAATCGGATTGGTTGATTTCATCGGTTTCAGCCAATCAAATTGCGTCATGC
>NW_007448810.1:0-384 GCF_000475195.1 Diaphorina citri | reverse complement strand
CAATAATTATGGTGTACATTGACGCCACTTGGTAGATATGAACCAGTTTTGCTGTCAGCTAACCGGATGTATGTCAGATTCTTTCTATAAATAAACTTGCCATAAAGAATAACAGACAAGTTTGATTCTATTTTCGAACGCGAAACTTTTTTTGTAGCGATAAAAACCATAGCAGATTCCTCTCTTAATACGTTCAAGGGTGCTTTTTTTATGGATGCTTTCATAAACACGTAAACCTTCCATTGGGTGTTATTAATATATAGCTTCGTCAAAGAAATTCAGCTCAGACTGCACTTTCACCCAAAGCTTGAATGGAAACAAATTTCATCTTCGGAGGCTGTTTGTTTATCAAGGATAAGGAAATGCAAAACGACTTTGGTTTAG
>NW_007448809.1:0-384 GCF_000475195.1 Diaphorina citri | reverse complement strand
AAAGGCGCGTTTACACTATAGTTTGGCCTAGTAGGTACATATCGACGATCGATGTCGACTGAACCGTCCACACTGCCTTGATAACATACCTGTTCGATCGACGATCGATGTTTGTACACACTTTCAAGTATGTACGCTTCTCAACTATTGAATGAGGGAAATACTTCTAAGTGGGCTATTGGCTATTGGACATGCTACGGCACAGGCAACTGTTTCCGGGCCTGGTGTTTCGGGCAGGCTTAGCGTATGGCATACATCCCAATATGGGAAGATGGACGCAGGCCAATAAATGGCCAAATACACAAAACATAAAGTATTAGGCGTAAGGTACATTAATAGGAGAGTAGGAATAGACAGGAGGTAAAGTTTTGCGATTTTTTTTTT
>NW_007448808.1:0-384 GCF_000475195.1 Diaphorina citri | reverse complement strand
TCTTCCTGAAAATTCTGTTTTGTGATCTTTTCTCTCATTTTTCAATAATCTAATTGCATTACCTTGCTAATTAAAATCTAATTTATCGTGTTTAACATTTTCATTTGATGGCGTCTTTTATCTGAGGCGGCCATACTTGTTGAATATCTAATCTAATTATCTAATATCTATATCTAATATCTATTTCTTGTTGAAAGTTGAAATTTCTTTGTTCTAATCGGTCATTTTTCTCTTGACCTCCATCTTTGATTTCACTGATGTGAAGTTGCAATTCACTCAAATATTTTGAGCAACTTTTTTTTTAACCAACAAGTTGTTTGTTTTGAATTTATTTTAAAGTTATTTAGCCCTGTAAATTTCAATGTAATTATTTTTATGAGTAAA
>NW_007448807.1:0-384 GCF_000475195.1 Diaphorina citri | reverse complement strand
GTTTAATTTTAATTTAAGGGATTCAAAGTCGGTTTTGTTGAAATTAAAACATAAGTCTTTATCCGAATTCGATTTAGTGATATTAGTGTTACATTTCCTTATGTTTATTTTCAAGATTAATGGAGGGTGGTGGTTGTCAATTTGTACAAGTCCATCTGCTTTTTCGATATGACACGCAGTGACCTTTTTTCTTGTTATTTTATTCGAATCATAATTGGTGAGGCAGAGGTCCAGCGTTCTATTGTTATGGTTTTTCACCTTATTTAGTGATTCAAGATCAAAAAAGTTGATTATTTTATGTAAATACAATAGAACTCCTGTAGGATTATTATCTGGGGTAGGGGGGTGATAATTAGGAATGTTAAAATCACCCAGAAAGATGAT
>NW_007448806.1:0-384 GCF_000475195.1 Diaphorina citri | reverse complement strand
TGGGTTCGTTGTAGTGGGTCAATAGTATTGCTATATGCGCCACCCCATGAACATATACAATACTGAAGGAGAGATTGTGGGATGGGAGCCTGTGGGTAAACAAAACATACTCTGGCACAAAAGGTGTTGAAGTTGAAAATTCAAATTCCAAATTAAATTTATCCTGAACGGATAATGTTCGTTCTCGGAACGGCTGGCTTTCTCCTATCCTGTCCCCTTTCTCTCTTCGATTTCAGGACGATAAGACCTTGGCAGTTGCAGTTCCCACTATCAAAAAAAAAACTACTTAGGTAGGTACCTATTTCAAAACAAAACCGGTTCCGTTTCCAGAAAGGAAAACACTCCTCTACACAGAATCCACCCTTCCCTCACGATGTAATCAGT
>NW_007448805.1:0-384 GCF_000475195.1 Diaphorina citri | reverse complement strand
CACTGTTTGTTCAACTAGGTTTCGCACCCGACAGGGAAGGGTCACATTTTGGCCCACGTGCGCCAAAATGGAACTCGGAGTGGCCTCAAACTGGGGACTGGGGTGTGTGAACCGGTTCCATAACGGGCCATTTCCTCTGGTTCCTGGAACAAGGGAAAGAAAATATAATTGTTCAAATTATTTTTCGCCTCAAATTATATTTTTCGCCTATTTTGGGTGTTTTATTTTTTATTTATTTATTATTATTTTTTTACATAAACCATTTTTATTTATTTATGAACATAAAGAAGAATCTATTTAAAGGGAAAGAAAATCAGAAAATAGAGTCAGCCTAGTTAGCTTGGAGGGTAGCGCGTCTGCCTTGTAAGCGCTAGGTCGCGGGTT
>NW_007448804.1:0-384 GCF_000475195.1 Diaphorina citri | reverse complement strand
TACTTTTACGAGTATAGTACCTATAGGATACCTTACCTACCTACCTATACCTCCCTTTTTACTTTCCTTATCCTATAGGAAGGAAAGTAATGTAATCGGGTCAAATTTTCAATTGTCAGTTTTTAGTGCCAAAACACGTTTTGAGGTCCCTAGAGCCTAAATCCAAAGTTTTGGCGATAGGTCCGTGTGTCTGTCTGTCTGTCCTTCGGTCTGTCTGTCTTGAAAAGCCAGAGACTTGAAATTTGGTATGCAGCTCTCAAGTGTGACAAGGATGCGACACGAAACTTATGGTTAGGATATGTGCGGCGGTTGGCGGTATTTTGACCGCTATTTCGCGGTTTTCAGCCGTTTTTTGGCGGTTTTCAGCTATACTGACTAAACGGT
>NW_007448803.1:0-384 GCF_000475195.1 Diaphorina citri | reverse complement strand
TCTACCGGGTGAGAGCACTCGTGAGTCCCTAGACACACAAGAGGTTACTCAAACTAGGAAATCCAGGATTTTTGATATCTGGTCGTCTAGTTTATACCTACTTAGAAAGTTTTCTAACACACTGGACTTCAAAAGAAAGTTAATTGTAGAGGAAATAAATAAGATTTGACGAAATAAATCATTGTAAAAAAGTACTCATGAGAGTTGCATGTCCTCCAGTTGTTGAATAAAAATGAACAAAATTCTCCTTTGCCATAGAAGAGAACTATTGTGCACCACTGGCATTGACACTGATTTTCCGAGGCCAAATTCCCAATCACAAGTTGTGTTGATTCCTTGATTCGCAACACATATTCATGATTTTACCTGACACGCGAACATCAC
>NW_007448802.1:0-384 GCF_000475195.1 Diaphorina citri | reverse complement strand
TCTTAGATGTATTGTTTACATTTGATGTGGATATGTTATACCTGTCGGAGTGAATTCATCAAATAAACACTCTTGTTTTCTGTGATAATAATAAAATACGATTCACAATATAATGTTAATATTTAAATTGTAATGTTGATTGATGTCACTGTTAAGTATAAAATATAAATACATTCTTTAGAAAAAAAAAGCCCACCCAGATAGGAATTTGAACCCAAGACACCAAAGTCGACCAAATCAGTGTTGCAAAGTTGGAGAATGCTAATGATTCATGAGGTGGACTGCAGTATATTGCACCTAGAGGCCATATTTCTGTGGAAAGATGGCAAAACACGATAACCAACATTTTTCAAATTTTACAGGAGAGCAAAAAAACGTTTTTTT
>NW_007448801.1:0-384 GCF_000475195.1 Diaphorina citri | reverse complement strand
AGAAGCGGATATTCAGAACGTGAAGCGATCAAAGAATTTAATAAAAGTCGAGTGGGAAGATAACACAAGTATCAATAAAGAAAACATTTAAAAAAGAAGGAGGAGAAGATGAAGAAGAAGAAGGAGGAGGAGGAGGAGGAGAAGATGAAGAAGAAGAAGAAGAAGAAGGAGGAGAAGATGATGAAGAAGAAGAAGGAGGAGAAGATGATGATGAAGAAGAAGAAGAAGAAGAGGAGGAGATAAAAAAAAAAAAATCGTCAAATCATTACCTAATACCTACTTACCTACGTACCTACCTGATGCAAGAAATGAATTTCCTCCCAAAATAGTCTGCTTCCAGAAATTTAAAACATCATTTTTTTCCCCACTTTAACAATCTCTTGG
>NW_007448800.1:0-384 GCF_000475195.1 Diaphorina citri | reverse complement strand
CACTTAGAACACAAATACACAAAATATAATAAGATAAAATTTTCTTGGGAGCTCCTCCGTCTAGCATGGTCAGATTCCAAATGATGATGGCCGATTTTGTTTACTTTCCTTGACATCGAGTGCCCAATTATCTAGTGCATTTTTAGTGCCTACCTACAACAGTGGTCTTCCTTGAACTAATGGGTGGCGGGGTACTCAGAAGACGATAAATATCAATTATCAATTTTTGTTAAAAATCGCAAAGGCTTTACATAGGCTATAGGAGAGGAAGGTAAAAATGGATAAAAGTTGAGTGGGTCAACAATCCATCATGTTATAATAAGGCTATTACAAATTGAATCAAAACAATGTGACAATTTTGAAATTCGTTATTTATTTAATTCA
>NW_007448799.1:0-384 GCF_000475195.1 Diaphorina citri | reverse complement strand
TCATCTCTCTCGGATAAAATTTGCCCCAGCCGGGAATCAAACCCGCGAACTAGCGCTGAAGAGGAACTGAAAGAAGTGATTCAAGGTGTATTTTTCTTGTGGAACTTTTTCCGCCTTTTTCACGATTTTTCTGTTCTGAATCCGTTTTCCATTACTTTTTTTTAAGTCTTATTCGAAGGATTCTCATGGTAAGCTCTTCTATCCAACCGGATATTGGCGATAATTTCTTGGATTGAGAATTGGAAACTGCGTGAACTGTAATCTTATAGAAACTTCCCCAAGAAAAATACGGCTTAAAGTTTTCGTGTCTAGACACTATTTCTCTACCAATCCATCTCGATCTTTTTGTAGACTTCCACCATCACAAATTCACAAGGAAGTAGG
>NW_007448798.1:0-384 GCF_000475195.1 Diaphorina citri | reverse complement strand
GGTTGAAAACCGCTGGTGTAGAGAGTGTAGACCTACTCTACAGTGTAGAGGCAAGACACGACCTAAGCACAGGCAAAGTTCTGGCCGATAGAATGTCAAGGTCTTGTAGAGATCTCAATATCCCATTGGGACACTCCCCAGTGCAACTTACACCGTGCACTAGTTACTAGTCATGGCTACACCCTGTGCTATTTGGGTATATCACTAACATCCAATGTTTTTGGTGCGTTGGAAGCAAGAAGAATGGACAAAAATATTTTGTTGGTGGATGTGCCAAAATTCCTAATGAATTAAGCAAGAGGAATGAACTACACCCTGAGCTATTCGGGTATACGAGTATTTGTATTTTTTTTTTTGACTAACATCCAACGTTGGAAGAGTTGG
>NW_007448797.1:0-384 GCF_000475195.1 Diaphorina citri | reverse complement strand
TTTTTTAAATCAACTTTGCCTATAAACGGAAGGCACAGTTGTCCATGCCTAAACATAGTCAACTATGCCTGGAGAATCAACAATGCCTGTAACAGATATATGTAATAATAAAAATAGAAGATCATCATGCATATTATGTATGTAGAAAGCATCACGATGATCATTTATTTATAGATCCGATGTATCATGGTTCAAATAGGGGGGATTCAGG
The DNA here is from genome assembly GCF_000475195.1 of Diaphorina citri. Taxonomy (NCBI): domain Eukaryota; kingdom Metazoa; phylum Arthropoda; class Insecta; order Hemiptera; family Psyllidae; genus Diaphorina; species Diaphorina citri. Next base: position 173 of record NW_007448797.1, on the reverse strand, counting down.
ATTCAGACAGACAGATTTGGAATAATAGACGTTTTCCTGTACAGGATTAATAGTGGGGACTTGCTGTCTGAGGATACGACAGTCTGATTGGCCTAGATTAGCATTCTGGAGTATACTAGATGCTTGATGATAAGGATCATTAATTTATATCAAGTAAATACTTTTAGTACCTA
>NW_007448796.1:0-384 GCF_000475195.1 Diaphorina citri | reverse complement strand
AATAATAATCGAGTGCACTCGAGTGAAGTCAAACTCGAGTCCACTCGAGTAAAATCATTCACTCGGCCCATCACTAGACTCAGCCTCGTGAGAACAATTGAGTAACGACCAGTGGCGGCATTACCAGTGTAAAAAGATTAATGATACGAGTATAGATGACAACTAATAGTAAAGGAGGCATTTAGTACTTAGGTAGTGCTGTGATATCCACAAAAGTTGTGAACAACCTCTCTGCTTTACCACAAATAATTCACGATATTATATTATAAGTTTGTAGAACGCCAACTGGCTCAGACGTCAATAATGAGTAGATACATAGGTATTACTCATACACCAAAACCTTACGGACACCATATATTATATATTATTTCCTCACTTCTGTGT
>NW_007448795.1:0-384 GCF_000475195.1 Diaphorina citri | reverse complement strand
AAATGAGTCATCCAAAGGGCATAGCATGTGGCAATGTGGTGGCATCGACATAGCAAATTGCAAACACCTACCTCAGTACCTCTACCTAGTGTAGAGGCTGGGTACGTACGAAACTCAATTTATATGACCGCCTGGAAACAAATTGATTATGCAATGTGCTATAAATAAATCATTGCTCACCGCCAACTTATTCCCGTAGTCTGTAGGTAGAGTGTAGTGTAGACCCAATCACTGCCAGCCTAGTTAGCTTGGTTGGTAGCAAGTCTGCCTTGTAAGCGCTAGGCCGCGGGTTCGATTCCCGCCCGGGGCAGGTTTTATCCTCAAGGGATAAGGTTGGTTCTCGGAAAGTCTAGCTTTCTCCAATCCTGTCTTCCTTTTCTCTCT
>NW_007448794.1:0-384 GCF_000475195.1 Diaphorina citri | reverse complement strand
AAAATAAATAAATAAATAAATAAAATATAATAATAAAATAAAATCACAATTATGATTATAATCACAAACTCTGAAGATGTGATTATGATTACGATTATAATCATAATCACAAGTATGAATACAATTACAATCATAATTAAAAAATTATTATATTTACGATTGTAATCACATTTCTTCCTGTGATTACGATTATAATTATAATATTTTTCCTGTGATTACGATTGTAATTATAATTTTCCCTGTGATTACGATTATAATCATAATCACATCTTCAGAGTTTGTGATTATAATCATAATTATGATTTTTTTTTTTTGCCCATCACTGCAACCTTGGTAGTTATACAGTGACTTAACTAACTAGAGATTGAAATAAACAAACAACAT
>NW_007448793.1:0-384 GCF_000475195.1 Diaphorina citri | reverse complement strand
TCAAACATCAAGGATGTCAGGAAGTGTGGACAGGAGTGAAATATTTTCAAAGTGAGGCCAAATTTGTGGCGGTTATTCAACCGTTCGTACTTCGCTTCGTTTCCCAGTTCCCAGATCCCAGAATACCCAGAACAGTCCAAAATAGTCCAAATCCAAATACCAAATTCCAAATGGATCACTGGATTAAATTTGAGCGTGGTGAGAATTCGGATGGGTGACAATCGATTGCGCTGGTTTTTCCCGACCCCACTCATAGGTTGGGTAAAGTTTAAATTGTTTGAATCAAGACTTGAAGGAAAAAAATTCAAGAGGACATGAAAAATTCAAGAGGACAAAGGGTACAATAGGGCTGCCTAGCTGTAAGAGACTGACAAAAGAACAAAA
>NW_007448792.1:0-384 GCF_000475195.1 Diaphorina citri | reverse complement strand
ACGCAGACGCCAGAATAACTGCGGACATTAGAAATGGAAACTATTGAACTTTCTCAACTCAAATGTACCTACCAATCTTCAAAAACGACCCTGATTCCATTTTGCTCTCCTGATGCGTTTCTTAAAGAGAAATAACTTCCTCAAAGAATTGTAGGCCAAATTATTTATCTGCCGCAAATGGCCCATATTAGTAAATTGTGTAAAAATAAAAAGTAAATGCACCAATCTCAGTATAGGGTAGTAATTGGCTTGGTACATTTCGGTACCAAAGGTTGGTCGGAGTTGGAAACCAAGTAATCAAATTAATATTAAAGTCTTATATTTCCTGCACAGTGATGGTGTGCAAATCAAAGAATGCCTTTTTCCATTAGCACAGTTAAAATA
>NW_007448791.1:0-384 GCF_000475195.1 Diaphorina citri | reverse complement strand
AGTATCCGTTACAGTCTGAAACAATAGAACGAGTATCCGTTACAGTCTGAAACAATAGAACGAGTATCCGTTACAGTCCGAAACAATAGAACGAGTATCCGTTACAGTCTGAAACAATAGAACGAGTATCCGTTACAGTCTGAAACAATACAACGAGTATCCGTTACAGTCTGAAACAATACAACGAGTATCCGTTACAGTCAGAAACAATAGAACGAGTATCCGTTACAGTCTGAAACAATACAACGAGTATCCGTTACAGTCTGAAACAATACAACGAGTATCCGTTACAGTCAGAAACAATAGAACGAGTATCCGTTACAGTCAGAAACAATAGAACGAGTATCCGTTACAGTCTGAAACAATACAACGAGTATCCGTTAC
>NW_007448790.1:0-306 GCF_000475195.1 Diaphorina citri | reverse complement strand
TTAGGTGCCTACTATTAATTAAGATTTTACTCAGTGTCTTTTCCTGCGTTTAATATTTTCTCTCGCTTTTAGTTTTCAGTTTTCATTTCTTCGAGACAAGACTCAGGGACGATATTAGTTGTCAGGCGCGAAGCGCGACCTCATGCACATCCCGCGAAGCCCCGGGAGCGCGCAGCGCGACCGTAAACAAGGGAGCGCGAAGCGCGACCCTATGAGCACCCCGGAAATTTTTTTTTTTTTTTTTTTTTTTTTTTTGCACAACCCCGCGAAGCCCCCGGGAGCGCGCAGCGCGACCGTATACGCAAC
>NW_007448789.1:0-384 GCF_000475195.1 Diaphorina citri | reverse complement strand
AAAAAAAAAAAAAAAAAAACGTGCTTTCAATTTTCTATATCTATAGGTTATGTCTTGTCTTCCTTTCTCCCCAGGAGATTCTTAACTAATTCGTCAAACGTACGAAATGCCATACATTCTCACATTGACATAAATATAGATACTGTGGTCACTCAGCTAGCGGCGATAGTACGTTGAATGCACCAAATTCCGATGGATCAACGTTAAGCAACGTTGCGCAAGGTTGGTATCCAAAATGGGTCACCATCTGAGTAATCGCAAGCTGCTGGCTTTTCCCGTTCCTAATCAGCCCGGGTGAGGTTAATGATGTGAGTAGGGGAAGTTTGTCGGCGAACGGAGGGTAAAACCCGCGTCACCAAAGATAAAGATACGGTGACGTTAGAA
>NW_007448788.1:0-384 GCF_000475195.1 Diaphorina citri | reverse complement strand
CGAGCTTACATTTTCAGCTCTTCAATTAATCCATTAAATTAATTAAGAAGCTAGATTTCTATTTAATGGTCCTAGTATTTATGTTTAGGTAATTATAGCGTCTAATGTTTTACTTTCTTTTACCAGGCATTTATTGAGGTAAACTGGTTTAACAAAAGGGGAAATTCTCTGTCTGGGGCAAATTCGGACTTCACAGAAGTGTCTGTAAAAAGGGTTGCTTCATGAAATCTTACAATAGAATAGACTTCTAGACTGACTTCAAAACGAATATAAGACATCATGTTTGAGATCTCATTTCTAATATTACATATATTCAGGTTAATTTTAATTACAGACATATCAATCATAAACAGGAAAGAAGGGTTGTCCAATAATGTCACCAAC
>NW_007448787.1:0-384 GCF_000475195.1 Diaphorina citri | reverse complement strand
GACAACTATTTAGTTCCCCCCCATATTTAGTACATCAAGATCCCGCATTTAGTTTGGTAAATGGTCGCATTTACTACAATCTGGATTGGTCTTAGGGCATTCAGCAAGTAAACAAAACAACCAGCTACACCCAATCAAAATCTAGAAAAATCTCTTCATCGATTGACACCGGAGGCAAGGTGCCCTCAAAAATTGTCCCTAGCAAAGGTCCATCCTCGCCTTCCTTTATTATTACAATAGTAATAAAAAGGTATAAGGGACGGACTATTGTATTCGCCTCGGTGTCGTCTGTCTGTCTGTCTGTCAGTTCCCATAGAAGGACTTATCCAAACCTGGTCGACCTATATATCAAATTAAAGGTCTTTTTACCAGGAACACGAAAAT
>NW_007448786.1:0-384 GCF_000475195.1 Diaphorina citri | reverse complement strand
CCGCCCCGCCAAGTCAAGAAAGTTTGACCTTTTATTATAGAATTCCAACAACATAAATAGTGGGAAGTAAGAAGTAACCCTAAGTTACATAAACTAGTGGCACCCTATCACTATTTTTTACGCTCTATTATTTCTCAGTGCGTTAATCACACCATTTCTGTGTTTCTGATTTCAGATAACGAGTTGTACACGGGTACTGTGGCGGATTTCTCAGGCATGGACCCCATTATCTACCGAGAGCCTTTGCAGACAGAACAGTATGATTCTATGAGTCTGAATGGTAAGTAGGAACTCTCCTCAAGGCATTGTTCTTAGAACTGGTAGGTATTTTTAATTTTAAGGAAGACCTAACCTGGAGTCCAGGCCTTGGTTTTGGAATTCCCT
>NW_007448785.1:0-384 GCF_000475195.1 Diaphorina citri | reverse complement strand
TGGCTCTTGGCCGGCGCGGCATGGTAAACTGTTTGAAATTAAAATTCCGACCAATTTTGGATATCTTTTCTTCTTTGTCTTGAAAGCGTTTCCATGATAGGAATAGGGCGTGTTCACCCAGTAATTTTCCGTCGAAAGGAAGGGAAAACCCTACAGCTGTGGTCGCCCGATCAGTGTGCTTTCAAAATTTCAGGCCCTGCGAGTACACCATCATGATATCCTGATCTTAACCGACTTCAAACTGCTCCCTTGATCGTCAAGGATTTCCCAATAGTTCAGTACCCAATACAGATTACTCTAGTGACTACTCGAGTCCCAAATATTTTCAGTCCTCAATAACACAAGTACATCGTACAAGATGATTAGTTTACTCTTGACCCGAGA
>NW_007448784.1:0-384 GCF_000475195.1 Diaphorina citri | reverse complement strand
CTACGCAGACAGACATACAAACAGAAAATCCCTATACACTACTATACATTTGACATGATTAGCCCATAGCGCACACAGGAACACACTACTGGTAACTATTACTGATCCCAGATCAGACTGTCCACTCGGTTCAAGTTGCTATGAAATATTGCAAAACTAATTTGCAGACAAAAAAGAACTGATGAAGAAGAAGAACAAGAAGGCTAAGAAGAAGATCAGCGACAACAAATTAGTATAAACACTGACTCCGGGATTTGAACGAGGTCTTATAGGACAAGAAAAGGACACTCATTAAATTCTATGTAATACTCAATATTCCGGGCGAGAAGAAAAAAAGAAGCCACATATTAAGGTTTTTGGCCCATCGCCCAGTGCTAACCCATA
>NW_007448783.1:0-384 GCF_000475195.1 Diaphorina citri | reverse complement strand
AACCGAATATGTGAGCTGGGCCAAAGGTTTCTCTACCATATTGTAGTCAACTGATAAGGTGATAACAACATTTTTGGAGTGTTTGAACGCGTGACACGCTCCTCCTTGATGTAACGGTCATAAAACAAAGCTAGATTATTGGTTTTCAAATGAGGGAAATTGAACCAAAAAGGGATTTTGTAAGAGAGGTTAGTATTAGGATGGGTGACCCTCTGGTTAACCACATTACAATGGCTATATCACGTGAAAAACACCAGGATCACTAAAAGCAACTTCGCTTGATATCAACATGGGTAACTGTCTAACATATTAAAGACTCGTAGTAAAAGGCACTTACTCTTGCTCCTCGCCAATCTTGCTGACTATAAACTGCATAATGGGAAT
>NW_007448782.1:0-384 GCF_000475195.1 Diaphorina citri | reverse complement strand
AGATAAAATATATTACATTTGTAAAACTAAAAGTCAAGAGTTTTTTTTATTTATTAAGTTATTGAAAGTTTTTACCAAGTATTATTTTGGTCTTACCTAGTATAAAGCTTTTTTTTTACCAAATAAAATGTACGAAATAACAATGATCCTATTTGTTTAATTATTTTTGTTATTTTAAAACTGTTTTAATTGTTTTGTACCTAATAAAATAAAAATATCATGTCGAAATTATATTTGTAAAAGTTATTATTTATTTATTTTTCTCATCAGAATTTATTAATAGCCTGGATTTGGGTAGGATTGAGACATTCTAAATCCAGCGTATGCGCGCACATTTACCTGGATCTAGCATTAAAATCAAGCCTGGATCCAAGCATTCAAAAT
>NW_007448781.1:0-384 GCF_000475195.1 Diaphorina citri | reverse complement strand
AAACGAAACGTTACACAGATATTACAATAAAATAAAAAATACAGTCTAATTGTATGTCTGTGTTTGTTTCACCCTTTATCCGGATTCAAGAATGATTAGTGACAATTGGATTTGGAGAAAACTAGTCTTTTAGGGTTTTAGGGTTCTAGGGTAACTTTAATAATCATATATTTATTTTGTCTTGATTGTACCCAATAGAAAAGCGATGTACAAAGGTACATACCTACCTAGTCCCAATAATCCGGACACAGCAGGAAGTGTGGATCCTTAATTACCTAGATATACTTTTTTTTCGAGAGATTTAATTAAAAGTAATAATGAAATAAATAAAATAGGTAGGTCAGTTCTTCCATAGAACAACCTAAAATATTTTTTCTTTTATTA
>NW_007448780.1:0-384 GCF_000475195.1 Diaphorina citri | reverse complement strand
CCATTACAATGGAACACAATGCTCTTCGTATTTGTAGCATTAATAACAGGAATTGCGACCGTCAAGTCCTCACGTATTGGGCCTGTAACAGCATCTGAATCACCGTGATTGATTTCCCACAAAATAGTGGAGATGACAAAACTCCTACTCTTCTGTACAAAATAGTGGAGATGACAAAACTCTTATTCTTCTGTACAAATTAGTGGAGATGACAAAACTCCTAAGTAGTAGCTCAACAAAAATTCTTCTGTTGTCTTTTATCTGTGATGGATTTGTAGTAACGAAATCCAGTGATAAAAGGACTGAAGGGTTGGAACACAAACAATCCCATTTCATACACCAAGACGAGTTTAATGCCAAAATATTTACATAAGTCAATTTTTA
>NW_007448779.1:0-384 GCF_000475195.1 Diaphorina citri | reverse complement strand
GGAGTATTATTGAGGACAATTAAACTTGCACTAGGCCCATATGAATGTCCCCACTCTCCCCTATATGGAGACTTGTCATTATCACTTCGGATACGTTATACTCTGTATAAGTCATAGTCTACATTTATGGTACAAGCACTTGATTAACTTGGTTCTATTTCCAAGTTTGCCTCAACAATAACGCCTTGTCATCTGAAATGACAGATGTGTGCACTTCTGCCAGTGAAGTAATTATTACGTATGTTGTTCAGTATTACAATTTTTACTTCAGTATTACGATTTTCAGGCGGTATCGCGAGACTTCGCGCTACTAAAAGTGGCCCGTCTAGCGTTCCAATATGCGGCGGGCCTAATTGGTAAGGAGATAGGCAACAAATATGAACC
>NW_007448778.1:0-384 GCF_000475195.1 Diaphorina citri | reverse complement strand
AATTTGTATACGTGAGTCAGTGAGTGAGTGAGTGAGTGAGTCAGTCAGTTACACAAGGGGCTGTATATATTATGGTTAGCTGTCATCATTTGGAAGATGGAAACATCCTGCTAGGAATGAATAATGTGAAATATTCCAAGAACTTTAATGAAATCATAGAGATGAAATTGTAGACTATAATAGAAATATACAATAATATACAAACCCGTCTGTTGAATAATGATTAGGTCAATCATGAATGAATGAACAAGGGGCAGGATAGGTCAGGAAAATTGCTTGGAGCATACCAGGTGGCTTAATACCATGTGGATTGTGAACTACTAACAGACAAGGATCAAGGACATTAGTCATTCAGAATTTTACGCACCGTCTAGAAACTCATTC
>NW_007448777.1:0-384 GCF_000475195.1 Diaphorina citri | reverse complement strand
ACTGCTCTCAGAGCGACTGGGCAGCGCGACCCAAAGAGAGCAGCCGTGTCGCGCGACCCGGCAGCTAGGATCGGAACGCCACCTTTATACTCGTATGTCCCGAATACATTCCGTCTCAGTGTAATACTCTTTCATAAAAGCTTGCTTCGGACCACCCTGTATACTAGTAATATCACGCAGTGCAGCATAGCTGTAATGTCGGATAATGTCGGGGTATAAAGAGAGCTCGACCTCTTCTTATGATTGAAATATTGTCACGATAACTTTAGTCCAGGGCCGTTTTGTTCCAAATTTACGGAGTTCAAAATTGTAAAATGATAATACAAATAAATATATTTATTATTAGTTTACGGAGTCTGGAGTTCAACATCATTGAAGGAAGGG
>NW_007448776.1:0-384 GCF_000475195.1 Diaphorina citri | reverse complement strand
AAATCAATGGGATATGTGAAGTTGTGAAGTGCAACAAACTCTATGGAGTGTGAACGGAGCCTTTGATCAACATAATGAGCTGAATAATCAGATTGGATCAACATATAATTTCATTATTATAATGAACTGAATACACAGAGATAAAGAGGGAGGTGTAAAAATAATAACTGAACACACAGAGATTGTCGCCAAGGATAAGATTGAGAACACTCAGGACGATCCCTAAATACAAACAGAAAAAAGTAAAAACCCTATAGAATTGTGTAAATTACGATATGGAGATTATGGAAGTACATCTATCACAGGAAAAGGTGGGCGCCATCCAGGCAAAAAATTAATGTCCTTGGTGAAGAAGTCAAACAAACCACAGACAAAATAAAGATG
>NW_007448775.1:0-384 GCF_000475195.1 Diaphorina citri | reverse complement strand
GCCCCGGGCGGGAATCGAACCCGCGGCCTAGCGCTTACAAGGCAGACGCACTACCAACTAAGTTAACTAGGCTGGCAAAACTTGTCATTTAGCGGTACGTATTGTGACATTGATGTGTCCCTATCAAAAAGTTAATCATATCTTATACTTCGAGCATTAGGTACCTACTCGAACCCCAAACCTTCAGATCCAAAGTCGACCACTCTAACCACCACACTACTAAGGTTGATCCTGGTCAGTAACTAAATTGGAAAATAAATGAATGGCCACAAACAATCCTATAACAAACTTAATAAGCAAGATACCAAGAGAGAGAGAGTGAGAGAGAGAGAGAGAGAGAGAGAGAGAGAGAGAGAGAGAGAGAGAGAGAGAGAGAGAGAGAGA
>NW_007448774.1:0-384 GCF_000475195.1 Diaphorina citri | reverse complement strand
AAAAAAAAAAAAAAAAAAAAAAAAAAAAAAAAAAAAAACAGTAACTAAAATAATTTAAAATTTAACTTTTGTAAACTTTTCAATAAACTCTAATAAAATGACAAATTACAATTTAACGAAAGTTCCGCGAAAAATTAAAGCGCGAATGTAATATGGGGGGTGAAACTTCGTCTCACTGAGGGACGCTAAACTGAGAATGTGTTAGCTTGTCAAAAGCTACAGACACATAAAGCTTTGGCGATGAGTGGACACTCTGCTCCTAGAAGACTTTACATCCTGGGCTTCATTCCACGGAAGTATGGAATAAGGCTGTGTTTATGTACAGGGCTGAGATAGGCCATCGTCGGCCTTTTTGCGTGTAAAGTTGGCGGGAAATTCGAATTT
>NW_007448773.1:0-384 GCF_000475195.1 Diaphorina citri | reverse complement strand
AAGAAAAGTACTATAACGCTGCTTGAGGACTTTGGCGAAATAATTAATTCAGCAATGGATAAAAGACTTTATGTCGTAATTTTATGGCTAGATCTAAGCCGCGCCTTTGAAACTCTGGACCATTCAAACATAATTAAAAAGTTCCAAGAGATTGGCTTCAAAAACCCCATATTTAAAAATTACTTCGAAGGAAGAACTCAAGTAACGAAAATCGGACAAACATTGAGTGAGAAAATCTCCATAGAAGATGGCCTAGTCACTGGAGGGATAAATAGCCCGGGATGGTTCAATGTATATACTTACGACGTACAGTACCTTAATATAAAATGTCATTTGAAAATGTTTGCTGATGATTCCTGTCTTGTGTCTGTACATAGAAACTTA
>NW_007448772.1:0-384 GCF_000475195.1 Diaphorina citri | reverse complement strand
AAAAAAAACTCTGGCATAGAAAAAAAAAAAGAAGTAAAAAATTCTAAAACAATAAGCAGCAAGCGGAAAAGTTGGAGGTTGTAAATTAGAAATGAAGCTTGTAAAAGTTGCTCTGCTTATACAACGATAGCCCAGGCTTTTGATACAGTTATGGTGTTTCATCAGTGGAAAATGGACTGCTCAAGTGATGTGACAGTAAATTGGACACAAATGTTGCATGATTGGATAAATGGACACATACTGATACGTACAAATAAAGGACAATTTACCTAATTGAGTAAAAGTTAACGACGTTCATTAAGTTAATAAACCTCCATTTTATTGGTGTCCACATGCAAGTACAATCACACTTCTCAAATTCTCAACCCTGTATAAAGTTTATAA
>NW_007448771.1:0-384 GCF_000475195.1 Diaphorina citri | reverse complement strand
GGAGGAAAACGAAAGTGCCTTCTCGACTTAATTATGTGATATTTTTCACGAAAATGAGAGATAGAGGTCTGAGAAAGGAGGAGGAGGAGAAAAAAGAGGAGAGGAGGAGAAGGAGGATGAGAGAAAGTGGAAAATGCTTTTCTTTATTTATTTACAGCTTGGAGGCATTTTTTCTACCGACCTGATGTTGGGTTACGGGGGGTTTTCTCCATGTTTCTCCACAGAAAAGATAAAAAGGTTATGAACGATCCTTAATTTGTTTAATTTTATACCTTTTTCTCATCTCATCTCTCGTCTCTCTTTCTCATTTTTACTTTCTATTACTACAGTGTAGCGGAGCTATACTAGTAATGAAAGTATTGCAATCGGTCCAAATTTTCAAAA
>NW_007448770.1:0-384 GCF_000475195.1 Diaphorina citri | reverse complement strand
GATGATTCCAACTTCCAAGTTCAGACCTAGCTGTGATGACCATCAGTGTTCATATAATTATAGGTCCACGTAATGACGTCTGTATAATTAAAGATAGAACAAGAACAATGCCAAGTCTAGAGTTCGGACAATTGGGAAAAAAAACCCCTGAGTCATCGCGTTTAATATGTCCTAATGGATCACCTGGTAACTTTCTAACAAGCGTTTCTAACAAATCTGACTGATGTTCTCAGTAATTGTTAGGTGCATTTCATCTTATATCAGTTAAGTATATCATTAGAATAGTTTGTCATTCATAGGAGGAGCTGGCTGTAGCTTTAAAAAGAGGGTTTGATGGCGTAGCTGTTTTCCACTTCAATATCAAAACTTGGAGTCTGTTGTAGG
>NW_007448769.1:0-384 GCF_000475195.1 Diaphorina citri | reverse complement strand
GGGCTGTTGGCTCTGCTGGCTCTGTTTTGCGGGCTACCTGAATTGTTGGTGTTGCGGGTTCCATGGACCGTTGGCTCTGCTGGCTCTGTTTTGCGGGCTACCTGAATTGTTGGTGTTGCGGGTTCCATGGACCGTTGGCTCTTCTGGCTCTGTTTTGCGGGCTACCTGAATTGTTGGTGTTGCGGGTTCCATGGACTGTTGGCTCTTCTGGCTCTTTGTCCCACTCAGGCCAAAACAAATTTAAAGGAAAACTTGATTTTCTTTTACTTGTTCTATGCGTATGTATACTCTACCAACCCTACCTTACCTATGTGTATTTTATCTAAAGCTAAATGATCTCACACTGTAGAGAGAGAGAGAGAGAGAGAGAGAGAGAGAGAGAGA
>NW_007448768.1:0-384 GCF_000475195.1 Diaphorina citri | reverse complement strand
CACGTCACGTCACGTCACTAAAAACCTCAACAGTACAGTAACGTTGAAACTGTATCAGAGGCCAGCCTCTCATGCCCAGAGCGTCTGACAGATCACGATCTCACAGACCCAGGTCTGACAGACTTAGGTCTCAAGCTTTTACCGCCACACACGTTAAGACGTTATGACAGACCCAGGTCTGACAGACTTAGGTCTCAAGCTTTTACCGCCACACACGTTAAGACGTTATAACAGACCTAGGTCTGTGAGACCACGGTCTGTCAGACAATCTGAGCACAAGTGGCTGGCAAAACAAATCCCTTGACTTCTGAACCACCCTGTCACTCGAGCTTTCCATGTGATTGTCAGCGGTTGTGACTTCGAGGTAAAATTTTATAATTTGGT
>NW_007448767.1:0-384 GCF_000475195.1 Diaphorina citri | reverse complement strand
CTACATGTGGATGAGACTAGAGAAGAGGAATAAGAGATAGTAGGAAAAGACGTGGGCGAGAGCAAACGAAAAAACAAGTGGAAAGAAATAAGAATGAAATGGGAAAAAGTAAAGAGATTCTATATGGAAAAGTAGACGTACCTACATACCTACTTCTTCTACCTCTTCCTCCTCCTCCTCTTCTTCTTCTTCCTTGCCTTCGATGACTCTTGCCATAAGAGCACCGCTAGATCCACGAATTATATGCCCTGCATATCTTATTTTTCTTTGGTTTATTGAAGTTAGTTGGAGGAATATTTGGAAAAGCTGCGAGGGAGCTTTGCTCGGGACATTTGATGTGACGTCTTCGCCTACGGGAGCGTATGCCGTGACGTCAAAGTTCAC
>NW_007448766.1:0-384 GCF_000475195.1 Diaphorina citri | reverse complement strand
CAGCAGTAGGCTACTACTATTATTGTGGTCAAATTCTCAAATTATATTTAGGATAAAATTCCATACCTCGGCTGGGATCGAACCCACGCCTTCCTGTTTACCAGGCGAGCGCCTTGACCACTACACCACCGAGGCAGGATTTTTATTTATTGGCACCAATCATATTTTATTTATTTTAGAGGACAGTTAAATACCTACTCCTTTCCCACCAAGTCTCTTTGAATTTTCTTCTTACTATCACTGAGTCTGATCGTGGAGTTTTGACACATCCACTAATATTGTTGTTACACACGACTTGTCAATCATAGCTTGCACCTTATACAAAGTACCAATAACTTTGATTTTGAGGACAAGAAAGCATTATTAGAGTATATCTTCCAGAAG
>NW_007448765.1:0-384 GCF_000475195.1 Diaphorina citri | reverse complement strand
GAAGACCTGAGTTGTTAAAAGTGACGCTATATACCCCTATACCTTCAAAGTACTCTCGACCTCTCGTAATTTTGTAATATCTCTAGTAGCGCGGTCAAAGTTTCTTGACTTGTCGGGGCGGAGCGCTACCGCGCACCTTAAAATCTGTGGACCGACGTCAATTGGAAGACTGATGGAATCCAAAACGTACCTAATAGGTACCTTACACAATCATTAGTAATGTCATTAATATTTCCATGTAATGATGATGAAAAATCAGAAAATCCGAAATTCCATCATTAGTAATGACATTACTAATGATCATGTGTAAGGTACCTTACACAATCATTAGTAATGTCATTATTTCCAAGTAATGATGATGAAAAATCAGAAAATCCGGAATTC
>NW_007448764.1:0-384 GCF_000475195.1 Diaphorina citri | reverse complement strand
GTTAAATAACGGCCGAATTGTACATTTCTCGAGGTCCGGCCCGCGGACACTTTTGATCACCATTAACTATGGAAGCTGACTGCAAAATTTGAGTGCCCTGTGGCTAAAGGTAAAGTCGTGAGAAGCGCTAGTGTTCCTTTTGAGCTTTTTCCCTGTATAGCCCTTTGGAATAGCGAAACTTTGGTCTGGCTGAACCGTACCTTCCGGTATAAGAGGGCCCAAGGATTTGATCTACACAATTTATCGTTTTCTTTCCCCCTCTCCTCCCTGTTCCTTCCTACATCTCCCATACTAAATCGTCTTCCCTTTTTTGGCTCTTCAACATTTCCTAATACTTTTTTTTCTCCGCAAACAATTTGCACAAGAAGAAGGGAGAAGGAGGTA
>NW_007448763.1:0-384 GCF_000475195.1 Diaphorina citri | reverse complement strand
TATAGCAGAAAATTGAAAGAAAATTACTTGACCTAATGGAAAAAGTGGAGCTAGAGGACTAGGGTGAGCTGAACCAAACTGACCCAAAGATTTGTCTCTGGACATAACTGTGATAAGTAAGATCCCTCCCATCTTGTGATTCTCATAATCCGGACCCAGAACTTTGTCCAAACTTTACATGGTGATCTAATGACAAATGGTTTCTCACCTAGAGTCACTTCAAGTCCAATAGGCACTAATAACATTCCAAACTTAAATTACCACAGGGCCATTAGTTCTGCCCTAATGTCTAAATGTCTCAAACATATTTCAAACGAACAATATTAACTTTTGGAATTGCTTTCGGCTTGTAAAATCGTTTAAAACGAAAAGTAATTATTTTGA
>NW_007448762.1:0-384 GCF_000475195.1 Diaphorina citri | reverse complement strand
AAATTTGGAAAAAATGGACTGGAAAACCGAGAAAAGTCAGGGAATTTTATTTTTCCATTTTGGTAGACACCCTGTATACTACTTAGGAGTCTGACTCAGTAGTCCTCTGAAAAGAGTAGGTAGTTCATTTTTACAATTGACTCACTCTTTTTCTCCTATTTTTATTTTTTAATTTTATGTTTATTATTTCTTTTACAGTGAAAACTCGCTTCGTTCTGAGTTAAGTTGGGGATCGACTCGCGAAATAGTATCCCAGATTCAGATCCAATCTCAATTCCAACTCAATTGGACTCGCTCCTATTTAAACCTGACTGTTCTGACTCCGTTCAAATCCTACGAAGAACTATCACTGGATACGAAATTCTCACTGAGTAACAGGACTGA
>NW_007448761.1:0-384 GCF_000475195.1 Diaphorina citri | reverse complement strand
CAGAGCTCATTAGCTGGCCAGTAGTACTCTATTCACGCTTGGGTGCTGTCGTGATAAACTCTGGGTTACCATGGCAACGAGAAACTTTGGGTTACCATGGCAACGAGACGAGACGAGAAAATAAGAAGCTGGCTCGAAAGATCGAAAGGAAAAAAAGATCATATTTTTTGAGAGGTTTGATAGAGGGACGGAACGGCTGGCTTTCTCCTATCCTGTCTTCGTTCTCTCTTCGATTTCGGGACGAAGCAGTTACAGTTCCCTCTGTCAAACCTCTGATAGAGGGAACTGTAACAACTAACAAAGGAGGGCCAGCCTAGTTAGCTTAGTTGGTAGTGCGTCTGCCTTGTAAGCGCTAGGCCGCGGGTTCGATTCCCGTCCGGGGCG
>NW_007448760.1:0-384 GCF_000475195.1 Diaphorina citri | reverse complement strand
TTCATCTTCCTTGAACTGATCTCGTACCAACACAGACACACGTTAGATATCTCAAACAAGGCAATCCAGCAGGGACTAAAGAGACACTGACTACTGACTTGATGACAGTAGACAAAAAAGAGTAGGTACTTTAATAGTAGGTAACAGAAACACTCACTTGTGACTTGAATTAGCGCAAGAATAAAAAGAGGTTGAGAAAACTAATTACCTATTAGGTAAGTACCTACGAAAAACGAAATTTTACTTCAAATTCTTCAAAAGTTGTGAGGTCTTGACTCTTGACAAACAGAAAATAAAATTACAACTTTACAAGTCAAAAATAAACAAAGAATTTATGGTGGGAAAGGGACGTTTTATGAAAAATAAAATCCCATCCCCCTACTG
>NW_007448759.1:0-384 GCF_000475195.1 Diaphorina citri | reverse complement strand
CTGACTAGGCTGGCTCTCAGACAGTTTGACAGACCTATGTTTTGAGATTTTTCCACCACACACTTTCCGACGATTAAGCGTGATTGGCGGGCATTAGATTTGTTCCTTTGTTTTTGTCGTCAAACTTTCCTGGGTTGTATTTCAATATCTACTATTTCTGGACGCAGGTAATTATGTAATTCCTTGAATCTATCAATGTGCTGAATTTGAACTTTACTAGGAGATTTCCTGGACCGTAGAAAGAGTTACCAAATGGACTTTTTAATAAAATTGTAGGTTTGACAAAATAAATAAGTACTGAAATTAACTTTTTTGTCGAATTTTCCAAATTATTATACCTACTTATGTACGTACCTATTTAAACGGCGCAGAATGCACTATTCT
>NW_007448758.1:0-384 GCF_000475195.1 Diaphorina citri | reverse complement strand
ATTTCACTCACAAGGAGCGTCTCACAGGTTACGTCTTTCTTGACGGTTATCTTGAGAGCATCCCCGGAATCGCTTTCCGATTTGTGCACAATCTCCGCGATGGGTTTGATCGCTATCTTGATATGCTCGTTGGTCGTCGGATTTGGTCGGCTGGTTTCGGGCGGTTCCGATTCTTTCTCTTCCGTCACCGAGGATCCCCCACTGTTGCTTAACTCGGTGGAGGACGAGCGACGTCTCTTCTCTTTGTGGCGATGTTTGTGCTTGTGCTTTTTGTGCTTCTTGTGTTCGCGCTTTTCCTCGCGAGATCGTTTGCGCTTCTTGATTTTGTGCTGCTTGGTTTTGACGTGAACCGTGGTGTCGCTGCTGAGTTCGACCGTTTTGTCG
>NW_007448757.1:0-384 GCF_000475195.1 Diaphorina citri | reverse complement strand
CGTTAATTTCATTTCATCAAAACACATTTCCTCCTCTGCACCAAATGTGATAAGCAAGGATAAGAAGAAAAGGAAGGATATAATATGTAAGGGAGAGAAGGATGTGTAAGGAGAAGAAGGATGGACAAGGAGGGGAATTGTGTATATGTAGAAGAAGTAAGGATGAGAAGAAAGGGAAAGAGGAATAAGGAAAAGAAGGATGTATATTGTATAAGGAGTACTAGGAGGTATAAGGAGAAGAAGGATATGTACAAGGATGAGAAGAATCCAGGATGAAGGGGACACCACACAGTCTCATCCATTAGGAGCGTAACTCAACATGCTTTTGTGTTTACAAAACTAATATTTATTTCCAGAACTTACATTCCGGCGGGTTTTTAAGAC
>NW_007448756.1:0-384 GCF_000475195.1 Diaphorina citri | reverse complement strand
GCTGATTATTGGCAAATGAAAGATGTCATTTAATTCTATTTCAATAAGCTTCTGTCAATGAAGGATTTGATGAGGAGGTACTTATTCAGACTTGATATTTCAATGTCTCTTTTGAGCTCAGTTTATCACTGTGTGTTTTTATTTCTTTTCTTATCACAGTAATTAGTACCCATTTAAAGTACATACTTACTTTCTCGTTCTTGCAAATACATAACTTGCATTTACTCTTGCTATTTATGTAAAGCATACGAACTTACTGTGTTAAAGGAAAGTATTCGCCCTCATTTTGATGTTCTAACATTAATGTAATGTCATTCTTTTCATCTCCACAGGTTATACCTCCTCCTGAATGGGTACCTCGGAAATCGGGCTACAGTTTAGACA
>NW_007448755.1:0-384 GCF_000475195.1 Diaphorina citri | reverse complement strand
AGTAGGTAATAGCAAAAGTAGTAAGTATCAGCCTATCAGCAGTAGTAACAATAGCAGTACTATTCTACTACAAGCAATTGGAGCAAGTATTAGCAGTAGAACGGCAATAGAGTAGCAAGAAGAATTGAATTGAGCACCATCCACCGTCACACAGGCAGTAATGACTTTGCAACAATGTTGCTAGAACTACAGTTGGCCCTAGGAGTTGTGATTCGGCTAGAGTCATTATGTTCTTAGTCCTACTTTGCCACTAGCAACGTATAACAATGAGTTTAGAGCTCCAGGTATACATGGATAGTGTCGAGAGGAAAACTCGGATGTGAAAATGTGAGGCCAAGTAGTCAATAAGTCAAGAACTTGTGGAGTTGTGGGGCGCAGTGAAAT
>NW_007448754.1:0-384 GCF_000475195.1 Diaphorina citri | reverse complement strand
TCCACATCACTGTATTAAAATGTCTCTCCTGAAAAGTAGCGAAAATCACATAGGCCGTTCTTCTTGGGAACGATTCATGTGTTCTATGGTAAGAATACCCCAAACAATGTCAGATGTATAAACCTAGGTTCCATTATCCAAAGAAAAACAAAGGAATTGACAGCATTCCCCTGATTGCTTGGCGCAGTGAAACCATGAAAAAAAAAAATTAGTGAATTCACTTAAGCTGGAGAAATCCATGTCAGAGAAATCACAAGGTACCAGACAATCCAATATTCTCAATTTCGACAATATTAATGAAAAATTCCGGCGCGAACGACTAGTTGTAACACATAGTTAAAGCGCCTAAAAGGGGGAAAAAAAAAAAAAAAATGAAGAATCAAT
>NW_007448753.1:0-384 GCF_000475195.1 Diaphorina citri | reverse complement strand
TGAGATCTACAAGAGGTGTGCTTCCACAAAGATACAAGTATTGCGTTTTATATTGAAGGGAGGGGATGTTGTATGTGTTACGATGGGTTTGGATTGGTTATATTGAAGAATGTTTGAGCCAGCTAATGATCAAGGCAATGTCAGTCATTCCATCTGAGTACTACAAGTAAATACATACTAAAATATGACCCAAGAAAAGCTCTTCTACAGGGATGTAATGGAAAATGCGGACAGAATAATATTCCCCAAGTCGGTTACGGAATTTTTCAAAGGTTCCATAGGGGAACCGTATCAAGGATTTCCCAAAAAGCTACAGGAAAAAGTACTTGGAAGTTTGAAAGACCACACTCTGGATAGAAAGCCTGAATGTGACCTGATGATGGA
>NW_007448752.1:0-384 GCF_000475195.1 Diaphorina citri | reverse complement strand
ATGTTTACCTATGTAGGTATTGTAAGTATTAAAAGTGCATCCTTTAGAAGTTTAGATAATATACATACGTATACATAGTTAGGCATTTACTTTTAATTTTTTGGTAGCTTTTTCATCTCCCCTTTCTTGGTCTCTAGATTTACTCTTAATATAGTCTCCATTTCAACGACTTTATTGACCTGTTTCCATAATCCAAAAACACTGATGTTAATAATTAGTTACGTCTTCCACTCTTTTTCTTCAGTCTTCTTGTTTCCACAAATCTACGGTCATTGTATCCTTTGTTAAATCGAATAAGAGGTCTTTTTAACTTTTCTGCTGTTATTAGGAATTCTAAAGGATTGTTGGGAACTGTTTTTTTTTTTTTTTTTTTTTTTTTTTTTT
>NW_007448751.1:0-384 GCF_000475195.1 Diaphorina citri | reverse complement strand
CCCACACTTTGATGTTTACAACTTGTCAGGAAACTTTAACTTTGAGCAGACCTTTCACTGCATATGTGAGAGTAATCACATCATTTCAAATGAATTCACAGAACCTGCAGGAAACCTTTTCCTGTAATTGAACTCTTCTCTTGGTTGGACTTTGACGTATAATATTAGGTATAGGTTTGTACGGGAAGAAAAAGTACTTTTTCCCTATTGTTAGTTATTAAAAGAGCTTTTTGGTTTGCTCACAAAAATATACCGAGGAAGAAAATAATACTATTGGTGGAGACGCCAACACTCCCGCATTCTCAAGTGTATTATTCTGAGGATAATGAAGAACACTGTCCTCACATAATTCAAAAACTTGAATATTTATCAGTGCCCAGTCCA
>NW_007448750.1:0-384 GCF_000475195.1 Diaphorina citri | reverse complement strand
AAAGGCAGAAGAAAAAACTTTTTTTTTTTTTACGGTTACTTTAAGTGACCAATATGAACGTCCAATAAAATGTCTTTAATAGGCACACTTCAACATGAAATACACTTACAGGGGGGAACAAAACTTGTCTCACTTTCACTCCTAATGAGGCAGTTTCAATTACGTAAAAATAAAAGGACAAAAATGTATGTCCTACACATTATTGTACATACCTGTTAATATTATAACGAAACGTATGTCATAGAGTTGTCTACTTGTCTACAGTGGAGCCTACGTCACGTAATTCTTGTCCCATTAAGAGTGAGCAAAATAAATTCCAATTTTTGTGTTTTTTTGTGTTGTTTTTTTTTTTTCTTTTTTTTTAATGGATAGAGGGAATTGTAA
>NW_007448749.1:0-384 GCF_000475195.1 Diaphorina citri | reverse complement strand
AAAAAAAGATCCAGAAATACAGGAAATATGAAGAAAGAGTAAGTTGCATTTAACTCTTAACAGTTTTCAATGTGATGGACACCTATAAAATACGATAAATGAATAATTGAATGTGTATGAAGGAAGGAAGGAAGAATTTAACACAAAGTTACTGCGTATAGGGTGTATAGTGTGTATACAAACATTGCGTACAGTATAAATAAGCACTGTTCAGGTGTGTCCAAACATGATCGACATCGATTAACCAGGTGAATCTATGTTGTCAAGGCAGTGTGGAAGGTTCAGTCAACATCGATGGACGGTCGGTCAAATATGTTTGGACACACCTTTATAGATCTAAAAACCAACCTCAGTGGTCTAGTGGTTAGCGCGGTGGACTTCGGA
>NW_007448748.1:0-384 GCF_000475195.1 Diaphorina citri | reverse complement strand
AGTTATCAGTCGGGAAATATGGACTGTGGTATAAAATTTGAATAATCGATAGATATGAGCTATTGAACAGGAGTACAGTACGGAAGTGAATGGTAGTACATTGATTCAGGGTGTTCAAAAAAATACATCTAATTGATACAGAATGTTCAAACGAAAGTCAGAAATTTATCAGTGAATCTGTTTATGCGTTCTTTAGACCGTCTGCTTCTGAGAAACTTATAGTCGGAAGCTTTTTCCGCCACACACATTCCTATTGTCTGACAGTCGGAGCGTGATTGGCTATGGCTTTCGCTACTTTCTCGTATGATTTAGGATCTATCTACAAGACACTCCACCTGGACACCCTGTATGTCTGCACAGGCACACCCTGTAATATTATCAGCC
>NW_007448747.1:0-384 GCF_000475195.1 Diaphorina citri | reverse complement strand
AATTCCAACAAAAGTGACTCTGGTGTTTGTAGGTGAAGTGAAAATTGACAACAATAATAATAAATACAATTTGTTAAGTAAGTCATCATAACGTTATTCCTACTCTAAAGAATAGAAAACACTAACACTAGGTATGAGAAGGGATATTATAGGGTATCACATCCTATAATTGGTTACATTTTGTAAAGTGGCAGTGTTCTACTCATATTACAGGACGTTTGATCTAAGCCTGGAAATTGTTCAGGGGGAATAAAAATAGAATGGGATTTATAATGCTGGGTAAGGTGTTTTTTAACTTTAAATCCCGTGTTGCATACTTCACAAACAAATGTATTAACAGAATTGTGTGTATCTTTGTGCCGTTTCAAATACCGGGCAGTTCCA
>NW_007448746.1:0-384 GCF_000475195.1 Diaphorina citri | reverse complement strand
GAATTTTTTCTGGGACAAAAACGGAAATTCGGGACAAAACGCCCCAAAATGAAAAACAGAACGGGACGCCGGGACACCCCCTGAAATTCGGGACTGTCCCGGCCAATTATCAAGATTATCTGTTAAAAGATAGCAAGCCTAATTATCAAGATTATCTGTTAAAAGATATCTTTTTAAAGAAGTTTGACAGAGGGAACTGTAACTGACAGGAAGACAGGATAGGAGAAAGCCAACCGGTCCGAGAACGAACCTTATCCCTTCAGGATGAAATCCGCCCCAGGCGGGAATCGAACCCCGGGGCCTAGCACTTATAATGTAGACGCGCTAACAACCAAGCTAACTAGGCTGGCAAAAAAATAAATAAATAAATTAATAATAATAATA
>NW_007448745.1:0-384 GCF_000475195.1 Diaphorina citri | reverse complement strand
AGTTTAAACTCGGTTTAAGTTTAGTTCTCGGATTACATAATCTGGTTTAAAATTAACGGAAAAAAGTGATTTCTTCATCTGAGAGTTCTTAAAGTTAAACCAAGTTCAAACTCAGATTGGTGTCCTGGCTATAAGTTAACTCATACAGAAACAACTAGTTTTAACTAGGCTATAAGTTAACTCATGCAGAAACAACTAGTTTTAACTAGGCTATAAGTTAACTCATACAGAAACAACTAGCTTTAAGGATTGTGAAAACTAAGCAAACTCAAATATACTTGAACATATATTTGTAACACGGTTGAAAGAACGTTTTTTATGCATTTAGACATTTTAGACTAGTTAGACCTTTTAGTCCATACGTCCTCTCTCTCTCTCTCTCTC
>NW_007448744.1:0-384 GCF_000475195.1 Diaphorina citri | reverse complement strand
TCTCTCTCTCTCTCTCTCTCTCTCTCTCTCTCTCAAGAAGTACCTATTTCATTAAAGAAGAGCCGGCCAGCCTATTTAGCATGAAGGGTAGCGCCTAGCGCATCACAGACCTCATGGGCTCTTCAGAAAGAGAACTAAATAATTATAAAAACGAATATAAAATACAAACATTATCGGAATATTTCATTTTAGGTAATAATAATAGTTTATTTTGTATACTTTACCTAGGCACCTAGTTAAATTAAAACCACTATTTTACAGCTCAAAGTTTAAAACCAGCCAGCCTAGTTAGCTGAGTTGGAGTGGGTCTGCCTTGTAAGCGCTAGGCCGCGGGTTCGATTCCCGCCCGGGGCGGATTTTATCCTGATGGCATAATGTTCGTTC
>NW_007448743.1:0-384 GCF_000475195.1 Diaphorina citri | reverse complement strand
TTTTTTTTTTTTGACCACCATAAAAATAAATTTTACAGTCTTGGTGGTTGAAACGATTCTTCGGATTGAAAATAAACGCTTGGAAAATTCTACAAGGTGGTATTGGTGGGTGGTACCAGCTATGGACATTTTTGTGACGATTTGGAAATTTGTTTCAACCGTCCATATCTTGAACAAATTACAAGTGTTATCAAACGGTGATCAACTCTGTACGTAGTTAAGTACTAGATGTTTGGGAATTTCTAATTGAGAGTTTACATTATAAATTTATCATAGCTACTTTCCGTGTCCATTTCATCAAAGGCATGATTGAAACGGATTTATCATAAATGCTGACATATTTGAAACATTGATCTTGTGAAACTTGTGTGTCCAATTTTTTGC
>NW_007448742.1:0-384 GCF_000475195.1 Diaphorina citri | reverse complement strand
TAACTCAATGGATGGATTTCCCATTTGCATTAAACCGAGTGTTCGCATTAAGCTGAGTGTTATCCACTTTATTACACATGTGAAACTCGTACCAATGGTGATTCTATGAAGCTACCTACATATAAATGTTATTGCAATTTGGTTCTAGGAAGCGCCGTATGGTAAATCACTCTTATGATACCATAATCATTTAGTTCCTGTGATTTTTATAATCGTCAACATAATTATAATAAATTATGTTTTTAGAATGGTCACAGGCATTTATATTGGATTTAGCTCTTCAGTTAATTACATGAATACCTCGTCCTTGAATAACTAATTAGAAGTCAAATCAATATACCTAGGTAGGTCGACGGAATTAAGTAGGAAGATGGCTAAAGAGGA
>NW_007448741.1:0-384 GCF_000475195.1 Diaphorina citri | reverse complement strand
AAAAAATTTTTTTTTTTTTTTTTTTTTTTTTAATATATAAATCGAATAAAATGAATAAATCGGAAATGATGGAACTCATGAAAAACTTTAAACAAGAGTTAACTAATGATGTGAAAGCAGAAATAACCAAAACGGTACAAAGTGAGATAAAAACCAGTGTCCAGAATGAAATTGCACCAATGGTCGAAAAAATAAAAAAAATAGAAAAAACAGTAAAAATTCATGAACAACAAATCAAAGACCTACAGGAGAAATTTCAGAAAGAGAAGGAGAAAAATGAAAAGGAAAAACACCAATATGAACAAGAAAGAAGAAAGAGAAATATTATTTTGTACAACTTGGAAGAAGAGGGAGAAGAGAACTACCAAAGGTTGGAAGAAAAGT
>NW_007448740.1:0-384 GCF_000475195.1 Diaphorina citri | reverse complement strand
GAAAATCATCAATTGCACTGTATCTTCTCTCTGGGGGTTAAAAACCCTGCCAACACATAATAAGTTTATTGTCTTTGCTAATAAAACTCTCAAGTCTGTGGTGTGCTGTGAACTTGATGATGTTGATCATGAACGTTCTATGTTTGTTGGTTTTAATTTTTATATTTCTTTTGAAAACTGTCTCCATAAAAGTGCCCTAGAACAACTGCACTATAAAAGGCACGGAACACCACCAGAACACTTGAAATGCTGGGAAATGTATAAAATAAATTGACATAAAAATGAAATTTTGGTTATAAAAGAATGGACGTGGAAGCTGGATAGAAAAAGGTCAAACATAATCAATCATTTTGAAGGATAAAAAATTCACGAGTTATACATTCC
>NW_007448739.1:0-384 GCF_000475195.1 Diaphorina citri | reverse complement strand
TACCAACCTCTTATATATCCCACACCCCTTTTATGTGAACGGATAAAAAGCGATAAAACAACTAAACTAACACTTTACTAATGAAAAAAAAAGCGCAAGGAAAAAAGTGAATTAGGAAATTCACTACTCCTTAGGTGATAAGAATTTAATTCGACCAACAAATTGAGGATGACGCCATAATGGCCATGAGAAACCGTTATACCCCGGGGAGACGAAAAACTGAAGAAAAAACAAACAACCAAGCAGATGAGAGCAACGATGATCACTCGCGAATAAAAAAGGCTGGAAAATACTGATTTAAGGATGAAAAACGCGAACTTTCCCTAATTAATCCCTAATTTAAAGATAAAAAAGAAAAAACCGACGCGCACTACATGTTTCCTC
>NW_007448738.1:0-384 GCF_000475195.1 Diaphorina citri | reverse complement strand
AACCGAAACATCAACACACCACCACGTCAATACAACACACCACCACCCACCACATCAACACAACACACCACAACATAAAAGGTACCTTACACAATCATTAGTAATGTCATTATTTCCAAGTAATGTCATTATTTCCAAGTAATGATGATGAAAAATCAGACAATCCGGAATTCCATCATTAGTAATGACATTACTAATGATCATGTAAGGTACCTATAACACAACTACACGATCGCTACACACTCCAATGTAGATATACAACAACGTATGAATTTCGGACAACATTCAGAAGCAAGAAGGAGGACTCGTCCCAATCCCATGGTAGAAAAGAAACGGGGAACATCCCATTTCTTGTTCCATTGGAACACAACCAGAGAACAAAAC
>NW_007448737.1:0-384 GCF_000475195.1 Diaphorina citri | reverse complement strand
GTTGACAAGTTGATCTCGGTTCCCACATTAGTATATTCCAGTGGACTTTACTTATCAACAGTGGACACTATCTCAACTGAAAGTATAAAGAACCAGTTTCTGTCTAAGATTTTAACTGCAACATCATAATCAAATAAATACTGACTTGTATGGTTAACCCAATGCAAGATAGATCGGAAGAGACGATCTCCGACTTTTACTTGATTTTGTGTGTTTCACCATACATATACCTCTCGAATCTTTTTCCTATTTTCATTAAATTTGATAGGATTTTTCTCATCCGATTTGGGCCCAATCGAGTCTTCGGGGGCCTACCTTTCTTTTTGAAGAAAGCCCTTGGTTTGATTTTGATGTAATTTGGCAAACATTTGACAAACACATCAA
>NW_007448736.1:0-384 GCF_000475195.1 Diaphorina citri | reverse complement strand
AAGAACGGTTACCTACTAGTATAGTAATGGTACTAGCCTTATAAAGAGGGAATAGTGAACTTGGGCCCATGGGGAAAAACATACAAAATCAGTCTAATCTACAGTCGAAATCTGTCATTTTTATGTCGCCCCTAAGGACAGTTAGAGCAGTTTTTATGTCGCCCTTGAGGAAAAATATAGCAGTTTTTATTTCCCCCCAAGGACAGTTATAGCAGGTTTTGGTCCCGAACCTATTTTCTCACCACAGGTACCTTCTCCCTTCATCGACGGTAGCTACTGAGGTCTACCAACCTTCAGTTTAAGGTGCATCGCCTAGAGGTTCCTTCAAAGTTCACTGGCGGGCGTCTTTGGAAGGCAACTCCCAACCTTCAAGATTAACCTAGT
>NW_007448735.1:0-384 GCF_000475195.1 Diaphorina citri | reverse complement strand
TTGATTTTACGTGCAACGTGCAATGCAAATGCTTTGCACGTTGCTTTTCACGTTGCATTGCACAAGTCTGGACCCACCATAATACCTAATAGATTTGATCACTAGTTCTACTTATAACCATGCCTACAACCTCAATAACATCAGAACGGGTGATGTTTTTACCTTCATTTAGGTATGTAGATATTATATTTTGTGCTATGCCAAAGGCGAGATACGTACAACTTGGATGGGTATCAGAGCATTACAAATAAGCAACTTAATTATTTAAATCTACTCCTAATCTGTACCGAACTAACCCGAACCCTCGATGAGTATCTATTAAGAGTTGTTAAAAAAGTAATTCCCATTACAAATTACAGATACAATTACATGTAATTGTAATTG
>NW_007448734.1:0-384 GCF_000475195.1 Diaphorina citri | reverse complement strand
CCTAGCGCTTACAAGGCAGACGCACTACCAACTAAGCTAACTAGGCTGGCTTACTACCACTTTAAACAAAGAGAGGGAAATAGTTTGGTTTGCGTTCATTCCGTAACCCTGAACAAAATTCACCGGATTACTTTCCCTCCTTCAGGCTAAAAGGAAAGTATAAAGTGCGTCTATGTTGAAGACGATACAACCTCTAGAGCAGTGGTTCTCAAACTTTTTTTTGCATGGCGCCCCCTTTGGGCATATTCTCATTTTTTCACACCCCCCTACCTTACCCAACCCCTCGGTATATTATTTTTACCTAGGTATGGGTTTTATGGAATAACAAAACGAGAATTTGAAACTTTGAGATTTTTTTTTTTATATTCAAGTAAGTAGGTTACC
>NW_007448733.1:0-384 GCF_000475195.1 Diaphorina citri | reverse complement strand
AATAAAATAATACATTCACAGAAGGAATACATTTACAACAAAAATATACATACAACAGAACAGGTTCAGGTCGAAGATGTTAAAAAAATCCTATGATTAAGCATAAATAGATGGACACCTCTTGCTATTTTCCTAAAATAAAATAAAATATTTAATACCGAATAAAATAATACATTCACAGGAGGAATACATTTACAACAAAAATATACATACAACAGAACAGGTTCAGGTCGAAGATGTTAAAAAAAAAAAATCCTATGATTAAGCATAAATTGATGGACACCTCTTGCTATTTTCCTAAAATAAAATAAAATAATACATTCACAGGAGGAATACATTTACAACAAAAATATACATACAACAGAACAGGTTCAGGTCGAAGAT
>NW_007448732.1:0-385 GCF_000475195.1 Diaphorina citri | reverse complement strand
GGTTTTTTTTTTTTTTTTTTTTTTTTTTTTTTTTTTTTTGTGATACCTACAGTTTGAGTTATAGGTACTTTTTTTACTCTCTGTTACCTACATAACAGAAAGTAAAGAAAAAAAGTATAACTCAAACTTTAGGTATCACAAAAAAAAGTGTTAGTAAAAAGAACCTATGCTATGTAATAAGGAAATTTGAACCGATTGCAATACTTTCTCATTTCATAGGTTTCCAGTTTCCTATACTTAATTTTAATTACTATAAGATATTGTAATAGATAGTAAACATGTATGTAAGAACCTGGTGTGAACCATGTTATTTGTCTGATAGGGAAAACAAAAAAAATAATAATAATAATAATAATAAAAAAAATCATTCTCAAAGGAGATTTGT
>NW_007448731.1:0-385 GCF_000475195.1 Diaphorina citri | reverse complement strand
CCTCAGATGTATCATCAGCCATGGAGAGTACTTGATTCAGAATTTGGTCATGTAACTGAGAAGCACCCTCAGATGTATCATCAGGATGTGGTGTGGTCAGAGTTTTGTTCAAATTAATTCTTGCTGCAGCTTCTAAATCTGGATCAGTTTTGAAATTACCGGGTGGACCAAGAGGAACAACAACATCATTGAGATTTGTGTCGTGACCTGCTGTGTTAACAGGAAGAGGATCATATTCACCATCATCAAATAGCAAGTTATAAATCACTTGTGGAGGTGCAGTGAGAGCAGATTTGATCTCTGCTGCATACATCATCTTGGCTACAACATCTGGTGATATATCCTCTTCTATATCACATACTCGGCTCAGAATGTCTCCTGGTGT
>NW_007448730.1:0-385 GCF_000475195.1 Diaphorina citri | reverse complement strand
TCTAGCTCTTTGTCATGACGAATCAGCATCTGAGCAGGAAATAGAAGATTAGTGAGGGGGAAAAGAGAGGCCACTTCTAAAAGGGAATGATCTAAAATCTCGCCCTTTCCTGTCTGAAAACCTGTCAGATATTGATTGCATAGGCATAGGGCATCGAAAGATGTTGTTTTAAGTGTTTAACTTAAGTAAGTCTTGTAATCAACCAAACAGATAGCTTGGAGTACCCTCCAAGCTATCTGCGTGCTTGCCTTCTAAGCGTTAGGTTGGGGGTTTGATTCCTACCCGGGGCGGATTTTATCCTGAAGGGACAAGTTTTTCTCCTGGAACGGCTGGCTTTCTCCTATCCTGTCTTCCTTCTCTATTCAATTTTGGGACGATAAGGCCC
>NW_007448729.1:0-385 GCF_000475195.1 Diaphorina citri | reverse complement strand
AAAGAGGAGAGGTAAAATGAAGGGAGGGAGTTAAAAAAGAGGAGAGGGGAGGTAAAAGCTTTGAAGGTATCTATTTCCCCCTTCCCCGTTCAGTCTACCATTTAGCCATAGTCTATACAAGTGGTTCATATGACTGATATAACTTTGTTTCATAACAGTATCATCTTTTGCCCAAAACTTGTTCGATTTCACTGAAATTTCAACACAAAAAGGTTTTTTTTTTCTCATTGGATTTTGGGACTGATCGGGCTGTCAGGGGTCCTTTATTGGGCCTTGGCAGCACCCCGAAGATATCCTTATTTCCTAGGCAAGAAATTCTCGCTTTGCCAAACCTGATACTGATGAAAATTAACAAACATGTTTTTAACAAAACATGTAAAGGAAA
>NW_007448728.1:0-385 GCF_000475195.1 Diaphorina citri | reverse complement strand
TCGTTCTCTTTCTCAATTCTTTTTCTTTCTCCTTTTCTCCTGTATTCTTTTCCTCTTTCTCCTTCTCTTTCTCAATTCTTTTCCTATTTCTCCTTCTCTTTCTCAATTCTTTTCCTCTTTCTCATCGTTCTCTTTCTCAATTCTTTTTCTTTCTCCTTTTCTCCTGTATTCTTTTCCTCTTTCTCCTTCTCTTTCTCAATTCTTTTCCTCTTTCTCCTTCTCTTTCTCAATCCTTTTCCTCTTTCTCATCGTTCTCTTTCGCAATTCTTTTTCTTCCTCATTTCCTCCTATATTCTTTTCCTCTTTCTCGTTCTCTTTCTCAATTCTTTTTCTTTCTCCTTTTCTCCTGTATTCTTTTCCTCTTTCTCCTTCTCTTTCTCAATTC
>NW_007448727.1:0-385 GCF_000475195.1 Diaphorina citri | reverse complement strand
CTTCCTTCTCTCTTTGATTTCGGGACGATAAGACCATAGCAGTTACAGTTCCCTCTGTCAAACCTCTTAAAAAAAAATAATAAAAAAAAAAATTAAATGCAAAGGGCATTTTTTGTATTACTATGTGGCCAAAATTTTCGATGGTCAGAGCCCAAATTTCAGTCATTGGTCCGTGTGTGAGCATCTCAGGAATGGTAAGAGCTGATTAAAATTTAAATTTGGTAGGTATGTACCTAGATCAGAAACGTGAAAAGGATGCAACACGGAACTTTTGGTTTATCATTAACATTGATTCTGCGGTTGGCGTTACATATTTTCCAATCTTCATGTTTATGAAATAGGCATGATACCACAACGGAGGAAGAATTAGAATTTTTGCATTTCC
>NW_007448726.1:0-385 GCF_000475195.1 Diaphorina citri | reverse complement strand
ACAGTAAGAACTAGAGACTTGAAATTTGGTATGTAGTCTACAAATGTGACAAGGATGCAACACGAAAAAATAGGTGCTCCGATTGGCGGTATTTTGGGCGGTTGGCGGTATTTTGACCACTTTTGGGCGGTTTCGGTATAATTTGAATAGGATAAGGAAAGTCGTGTGATGTTGACACCAGATTTTTATGCTTTAGGCTTCAGGTTCAAGTCAATTATCTACGAGTACAAGGGTAAGTTCGGTTTCAGCAAGCAGTGTTATATTAAACACGAAACAAACGAATTCTACTTCCCATTTTGTCCTGTTTTAGTGGCTACTAGGGGTACCTACCTCGTATTTGGAGTAGACGAAATCCCGAAGGAGGGTTTCGGTCTGTTCGAATTTC
>NW_007448725.1:0-385 GCF_000475195.1 Diaphorina citri | reverse complement strand
CTCTCATATTATATTATTTAATCTTCAACACAACACCCCCTTCTCTCCCATCTCTTTTATGCTTCCTTGTCCCATGCTGGTATGTAGGGAGCTTTGTTGGTTGCATTGTTTTGTAGGTGCGCGATACTGCACATTTCTTCGTTGATTTCTTCGACACCTTGCTTCCAAAGATTCATTTTGCATGGAATTTGAGCCTACTTTCTTCGGGTTAACATACGCTAGACCTAGACGAGTCCTTTTTGTGGCCTTTTTCAGGATCACCCCTCCCTATACTTAACTATTGCGAGTCCAAAAGTCGACACCTCTATGTAGTTCCTTAAATCTACCATATTTGTAATATGATCTATGAATTCTATATGAATTATATGATGTATGTGAAGTTCAT
>NW_007448724.1:0-385 GCF_000475195.1 Diaphorina citri | reverse complement strand
GAAAGCCCTGAT
The DNA here is from genome assembly GCF_000475195.1 of Diaphorina citri. Lineage (NCBI taxonomy): Eukaryota > Metazoa > Arthropoda > Insecta > Hemiptera > Psyllidae > Diaphorina > Diaphorina citri. Next base: position 373 of record NW_007448724.1, on the reverse strand, counting down.
TTAGTTGTCTTGTGGGACTCGTGGGGTAATTAATGTTTGGTCCATTTGGTAGTGTGGTTTAACTTAATGGACATGGAGGATGAGGAAGAGGAGGTAGGAGAGAAGAGAGGAGTAGAGAAGAGGGAAGTAAAAAAGAAAGGTATGAAGATGAAGATCATAAATATTAGCTTAATAGTAAATACTCGTTCTTCTATTGGTTTTGTATCTACTACAATCTACATACATAATTATTTTCTTCTATCATTTGTAGTTTTGTACTCGGAAAGTTGGCATTCTGTAAATAGCTCCCCAATAAAATAGGTAGGCTACCTAACACCATTTAAAGATTTAAAAAGTATTTTGTAGGCCACCAGCTAATTTCTTTACAGTACTG
>NW_007448723.1:0-385 GCF_000475195.1 Diaphorina citri | reverse complement strand
TCACTGACAAACCTCAAAATGACAAAGACTAATGAAGGATAAAAATCAAAATGACAAATATCACTCACTGACAAATCACAAAATGACAAATACAATCAGACAAACCAAAAAAATGGCGAATTTAACTGACAGACAAACCTCAAAATGACGAATAGACCAACCACAAAATGACGAATACAACTCACTGACAAACCTCAAAATGACGAACACAACTAAAAGACAAACCGCTAAACTACAAATAAAACTGGCAGACAAACCACAAACTGACAAAGACTAATGACGGACAAACCTCAAAATGGCAAATATAACTCACTGACAAACCACAAAATGACAAAGACTAATGACTAACAAACCACAAAAAGACAAATACAACTGACAGACAAAC
>NW_007448722.1:0-385 GCF_000475195.1 Diaphorina citri | reverse complement strand
ATCCACGCTCTCTAAAACTTTCACCGAAAGCATAATTATGCTCATCTCGGTATTTTTACTCCGAACCAGTGGCGTGTGGTTACATTTTCAGGGGAAGCTTACACTGACAAGATCGACGGTGGAAAAATAAGATAGATATCGCCACATCAATATAGGTATCAATATCAATTGTGATTTATGTTAATTTCCTCCAATAAAAGTAAACTTATTACCAGTCCCATACTACCTACTAAATAGGATGGAAAAAATAAAGTTTCAGTTAATATTACTTCATTAATGAGCTAGAATCATAAGCATACTTTTTTGTTTTTGTTCTATCATGTTATGAGTTCTGAGCTTGATTCATTAATAAATATTATGAAAGTATTTGCTTAAATAATAATAA
>NW_007448721.1:0-385 GCF_000475195.1 Diaphorina citri | reverse complement strand
CATAGGAAGCAAAATACAAAATTTGTCGGAAATGTCTGAAGTGTTGGAAGTGTATGATCAGTCTGCGCGCTGCTTTAGGACTATTGATTGCACTGCTAGTGTAGAGTGATCCCACATATTGAATATGGGGTCGGATGGAAGAGAATGCCTCCGACATTAATTCTGCAACTTAGTTGGAATATTTTCAATTAAAATAAAGTAACCTCTGTGCCCGAGTGGTTATCACACTCGGATTGCACGCCGAAGGTCTCGGGTTCAATTCCCGGAGGGTTTTTTCGGCTCTGTACTTGGACTTCGGTATACACTCAGCCTCGTGAGGACTCACGAAACTTATAATAATAATAATAGTGCTTATTTATACTGCTCGCATAGGACTGAAAAGTCC
>NW_007448720.1:0-385 GCF_000475195.1 Diaphorina citri | reverse complement strand
ATATCTTTCCTACCTTGATATAGTATTCATTCTTTATAAGGTGCAATTCTATCATCAAAGCTCCATTGTAGTCAGTTTCCAATAGTTCTTCTGCCTTGTCCAATGATGGCTGTGTCTCCTTCATGGTGTACAGAAGTTTCAAAATGGTGGTATCGAATCCAGACCAGAACTTGATTTTGTGGTTGGGCCTGAGTCGGTTTTGAGATTTTAGTTTGAGGTCGTCCAAAATCAGTGTCAAGAAGGGACCTGAAATTGAAATCGTCAAGCGAATCAGTCCTTCTTTTAGATTGATTGAATTCTGCTGTTACTCTTCCATAAAACATTTGAAAGCTAGGATGTCTTAAATTTTAAGAGACCGAATTGCGAACCCGTTGTGCAGATCTCA
>NW_007448719.1:0-385 GCF_000475195.1 Diaphorina citri | reverse complement strand
AATACCCTAACTTTTACAATATTTCTAACCGTTTAGTCGGTATAGCGCATTAACCAAAAGTTTCGTGTCGCATCCTTGTAACATTTAACATCTACATACTAAATTTCAAGTCTCTATCTCGTACCATTCTCGAGATATTTTGTTTACAGACAGACAGAAGGACAGACACACGGAGCAATGGCTGAAACTTTGGATTTAGGCTCTTGGGACCTCAAAACGTGTTTTGGCACTAAAAACTGACCATCGAAAATGTGACCCGATTACATTACTTTCCTTCCTATAGAATAAGGAAAGTAAAAAAATATTTTTTGACTCTCGCTTTAATGATAAAATTTTCAGCAGTTTGTGAAGCATGAAATAAGAATTTTCCTCTCGTCCTCGTCAC
>NW_007448718.1:0-385 GCF_000475195.1 Diaphorina citri | reverse complement strand
CTGGTAAAAAGACCTTTAATTTGATATATAGGTCGACCAGGTTTGGATAAGTCCTTCTATGGGGACAGACAGACCTACAGACACCGAAGCGAATACAATAGCCCGTCCACTATACCTTTTGTTATTACTATCGTAATAATAAAGGAAGGACGGGCTAAAAATAAAGGAAGGATGAAGGAAGTACCTATCACCTCCTGTCAATATTCAAAAATTGCCAAATGAAATACGTTCTGTACTGGACAGGACATCATGTTAGTTAGGCTTGCCAAATATCCAAAATGTCGATTCGGGACGCGAATCCGCGAACATATTGCCAAATCCGCGAACATAATCGCAAAATCCGCGAACAAAATCGCCAAATCCGCGACCATAATCGCCAAATCCG
>NW_007448717.1:0-385 GCF_000475195.1 Diaphorina citri | reverse complement strand
CCAATGATAGAGAGAGAAAGAGAGACAGAAAGGGAAAAAGAGAGGGAGAGAGAAGGATAGAGAGGTAGAGGGATACAGCGAGAGAAGGGAGAGAGAGAGAGAGAAAGGGAAGGAAAAATGGAGAGTGAGTGTGTGTGAGAGAGGGGGGGAGGGAGAGAGAGAGGCAGATGTCTAACGAGAGAGAGAGAGAGAGGGAGATACTAAGATAGAGAGGGGGATGAGTGTGCGAGAGAGAGAAAGAGAGAGCTACCTACATAGGTACATTAACGATCACAATGGCTACAGGTGAATTCAAAGGAGAGGCTTTCCAGGGGTCACAGATCGAAAATAATTCTGTTGTATTATTTTTCTCTAACTTAGGAAAAGGATTTTGTGTTACTGTGGT
>NW_007448716.1:0-385 GCF_000475195.1 Diaphorina citri | reverse complement strand
AGAGAGAGAGAGAGAGAGAGAGAGAGAGAGAGAGAGAGAGAGAGAGAGAGAAAGAGAGAGATTTTGATCCCTCCGATAAAAAATGCCTTGGTAAGCAGGGTGCATATTTCAAATATCAGTTAAAGGGATGTTTTGGCTGGAGGGAGAGCAGTGAGCTCCGTACACTATGCTTACTCCATTTTAGAAATCAGAGCAAAAAAGAAACAAACATCTTTGAAACAATAAAAACAATATTAATATTTATTTTTATTTATTTTTGATACAATTTAGCAACAAGGCCATTTGCAGAAATATTAATATGATTTGACAGAACTTCCAATTTTGTAGTTATGTTGTAATTTTGACATCTCCACTAATTACCTAGTTGTGTTGTGTGGTGTTTTTT
>NW_007448715.1:0-385 GCF_000475195.1 Diaphorina citri | reverse complement strand
CAAAGAGTTCAGGAACTTGCCAAGATTTTGCTTCTCAATAGCTTCCTCGCACTTCTTTGTAAAGGAAATCCTCTCTGAGATGCACAGCACTTGGGAAGGATACTTGAGGAGATCTGGCTGGAGAACACACTGCTTGATGAAGTCTTTGATGGTTTGCTTCATAACAACTGAAAGTTTATGTAGCCAGTCCTCGATGTCACTTGTGATCTGTATGGGTGAAGAGAAGTGAACAATCTCACCTGCAAACAAAAGGAAACGAATGTAAAACAGTGTTTCTAGTAGGGTAGCAAATGGTAGAGAAATTTTGGAAACTTGGGAAAGGGCCTTACCTTCTAAAGATTTCATAGCAACAATATTGTTTTCACCACTGAAGATAATAGAATGG
>NW_007448714.1:0-385 GCF_000475195.1 Diaphorina citri | reverse complement strand
CGTATTCCTCTAGTTTTGATTCTCAGGTAGGTAATCTTTTTTTGAGATCACAAATGTTGAAGTGTTACACAGTATGAAGAAACAGAGAGAACTGCTCCAAACTGTATAAAAAAGGAGAAAAATACTATACCTTGGACTTAAAAATACTATACCAAAATATGAACTCCTGAATCTGTACAAAGATTGTATGTTTATTAAAACGGTTAAAGAGGACTTTTTATACTAATTGGGCTACTCAGTTCTAGTCGACAGTGGAGGTAAAAATAAGACAAAAAAATCTAATTCTAAAATTCTTTTTGTGCCACCCTCCGATCTCTCTGTTTCAGAATAATCGCCAGGCCGAAAAAAGCTTCTGGAATCATTTGACGAAAAAAGACAAGAACAG
>NW_007448713.1:0-385 GCF_000475195.1 Diaphorina citri | reverse complement strand
TTTCTATGGATGACTTATTTCTTCTGTAACTACGGCGACGAAGGTCTTTTGGTCTTTTCGTCCCGAAATCGAAAAAAAGAAGGAAGACAGGATAGGAGAAAGCCAGCCGTTCCGAGAACGAACCAAATCCGTTCAGGATAAAGTTTACTCCGGGCGGGAATTGATTCTGGCTCTTAGCTCTTACAAGTCAAGGCAGTCGCGCTAACCTAATGGTGGGTCCAGACTTGTGCAATGCAACGTGCAAAGCATTTGCATTGCACTTTGCACGTAAAATCAAATCTGACGAATGCGAACGTTGACGAAAAATTCGTACCAAAAAAGTCAGTCAATAAATCTCAAAACTCAACTAGTAATGGCCTATAGTAGGTACATCATTTGCATTGCA
>NW_007448712.1:0-385 GCF_000475195.1 Diaphorina citri | reverse complement strand
TAACGTAGCAGGGTGAGTATAGAAAATACAGGAACAGGAGTATGAGATGCAGAGGCGACAGGAACAGCAGAAACAATAATACATGCAGAATAACGTAGCGGTTAAGAAGAAGAAAGGAATGTGTTCTAACTCTTACTAAGAGAGATTAAAAGAAAAAGGTTTGATTGAGAGAAATTGTAACAACGGAGGTCTTATCGTACCAAAATTGAAGAGAGTAATGGGACAAGATAGGAGAAAACCAGCCGTTCCGAGAACAGACCTAATCTGTTTAGTAGAACGTTCGCCCCAGGCGGGAACCGAAACCACGACACAGTGCTTACACCTTCCCAGCTACATAGGCTGGCTGGCTGGTTGGCTTAGTTCGAAGTTTCAACTCGATTTTGGA
>NW_007448711.1:0-385 GCF_000475195.1 Diaphorina citri | reverse complement strand
TAAAAGTTACCTAAACCTGAAGGAATCATTGCATTTTTACCGTATAAATTTTCCTATCCATGTAACAGTCTGTAGGTATCTGTAGTTTATTTTTTACACGTGATCTAGGTTGAAATCTTCTCAATAATTATTTAATACTAACTTGCCTGTTTATTACACCTTTACGTTTGACTACAACTCCTCTCATAATATCTTTACAATGAAAGGACGATTGTGTGGCTCCAATTCATCACCCTTCTTTTCAAGTGCTTCAAGCCTTCTGCTGCTTACCTATATTTCAACCGTGACTTCAACTGATACTCCTGTTATTGGAATTTTGGCTCAGGAATATACGCACATCCCTTCCTATGTCAAAGCATATCCTAACTATACAAGTTACATAGCT
>NW_007448710.1:0-385 GCF_000475195.1 Diaphorina citri | reverse complement strand
TGTTCTTCAATGCTAACATGCATGTTCAACTGGCAACATCCTTTACCGAGAAAGTTTAGTTACCAAACTGTTCTTGTCAGTAATAAACTCACTGTCAAAAGACGTTGGAATCAAGTTTTGGAAAATGCACCAATCAATGTAAAAAAAACCGTCGTCTTTCTCAAATTGTAGAGTAACTTGATAATCCTAGTCTTTTTCACGTTTCAATTCTCACTATTTAATGGAAAATGGTTTTCCTATGAGTATACTCCTTGCAAGAGTACCTGCAGTGTTTAAAATATAACTCCTACATAGGCACACATAGGTAGTAATAATAATAATAGTGCTTATTTATACTGTTCGCATAGGACTGAAAAGTCCCTTTACTCCAGCAGTAGGCTACTAC
>NW_007448709.1:0-385 GCF_000475195.1 Diaphorina citri | reverse complement strand
AGCAACAAAAGGAATTGTTTTAATTCTCAGAATTTTGATATAAAATATATGGTTTGGCCAAGCAAGGTGGTGGACACAAGTCAGAGACAATTCAACAAAACAAACAAATATACATAGGTATGTATTATGTATGTTTTGTACATGTAGTCATGTACAAATATGTACATATACATATTATGTATGTAATACATGTGAAAATACATAATATTATGTACAATTTGAACACAAAAGGTACGAATCTAAAATTCGTGCAAATCTCAACAATCTGTACCCGACGAGTTAACTTGGAAGGTAGCGCATCTGCCTTGAAAGCGCTAGGTCGCGGGTTCGACTCCCGCCCGAGGGGAACTTAATTCTAAACAGATAAGTTTCGTTTTTGGAACGG
>NW_007448708.1:0-385 GCF_000475195.1 Diaphorina citri | reverse complement strand
AACACCATGCAAGAAAAACGGAAGTTCTATAAATAGTTTCCAAACAACCTACTTCCGGCTTTTCTATTTTCCAACAGCTGGTATGGTATGGAGTATAATTAATTATGAACGGATGACCATTGTGCAATGTAGGTACTTATCCTTAATAACTTTATCGTACTAATGCTGAGCAACTTTTGTAGCAAATTCTACAGTCAATACGCAAATGATTTTGCGTTTAGTTGGAATCATGATGTTTTTCTTTTTTTTTTTCTTCCTTTAAGCTCCTTCACAGGATCAAGTAAATTCTTAGCTTTCCAGAATCCTACCAAAAGCTCACAAACAAATATTAAAGTTCACCATGTCCTTAGAAGAAACTTCCATTCTATCTAACTTGGACCATCTA
>NW_007448707.1:0-385 GCF_000475195.1 Diaphorina citri | reverse complement strand
GAAGTTGTTCTCAGATGAGCTGATGCATAGCGCCATTATGAGCTTACGGTAAGTCAAATTGAGCTTACTGGTTTATTAATGGTTCAAAATGGCACAAACCCTATAGAACAAGTAGTTCTATTAGGTTATAAAGTTCAAGTGACTTTGGACGAAATATAAAGTCCTGAGAAATGGGAACTCTCTTGGGAATGGGAATAGCGGCCGAACCGTTCATTTCTCAACACTCGGACCAGGGACACTTTTGATGTACATAAATTATGGAACCTCTCTGCGAAATATGAGCGAGCTAAGGCCTGAGGCTAAAGGGCATTTTTGATCTACATAATTTATCGAATCTCTGTCTTCAGTTTGATCGACTTTTTCAAAATTACGGCCTTAAATAGCG
>NW_007448706.1:0-385 GCF_000475195.1 Diaphorina citri | reverse complement strand
TGATTAATACGTTTATGTGTGCTGTCACATGAACCAGCGGTGGGAAACAAATCAAAATCTAAAAAGAAAAATTAAAATAACAATTATAAATCCGCGATAACCCTGGTTTAATTCCTAAACAGCTACAGTCGCAACTGTAAAAAATTAATAATCATTTATCACATCACAATTAATTTCAGACCATACCTTTACGATTTCCCTGAATCAGCTAGATCTGCTAGATCGATGTAATAGTAAATAGGAGTTTAGACTGTTTAGATACTAAAAAGTAAAAAAGTTACCTTTCCCTTTAAACTTGGTGTGGTTGGTGAAATCATTATGCATGCTACTCATACTCCAAATATCACTGGGATTCGTTATATCGAACATTCTACAATGAGTATCC
>NW_007448705.1:0-385 GCF_000475195.1 Diaphorina citri | reverse complement strand
TTTTTCCTATCTTGTCCCTCATCTCTCTTCGATTTTGTGAAGATAAGGCCTCAATAGTTTTAGTCCCCTTTATCACACCTCTCTTTTTAATCTTCTAAATTGTGACTTTTTTATGATCATCTTTGTGACCTAGGCAGTTTTTTTTTCTCATGGCCAATTGGGGCAAACATGAACTTTTGAGCCATGAACATTGTTCATCATAATACCTAGTTAGTATCCATCATGTTCATGTATGCTTAATCTAAATACTATCTTCATAAAGAGTGTGAAAATATCATGTGTAATCAAAATTAAAATCCGACGTACCTAGTTCTAGACTTTCGTTTTTATAGTGGGCAGTAAATTATCAATTTCTAGAAAAACGTCTCCAACTTGTCCTCCAAAA
>NW_007448704.1:0-385 GCF_000475195.1 Diaphorina citri | reverse complement strand
GAATACAATAGTCCGTCCACTATACCTTTTATTATTAGTAATAATAAAGGAAGGACGGACTAAAAAGGGATTTTTTTTTGTAGCTTATAAATACCGCCACCTTAAGTCTTTATTGAAGTCCAGTCTCGTTTTTAGCCCAAGTAGTAAGGCTATGACGATGGCTTCGTAGATTCGTAGAAGCTTAACCCATCCTCTAGGGCTGTTTGCCCCTACACCTAAGCCTCGGGGTGGGCTTTTTGTGTAGGAGGACATGAAGATTGCTTACCTTCGTATAAGCTTAAACCATCCTTTGGGGCAGTTGCCCCTATATCTAAGCCTGAGGCTTTTTATATGTATCTAAGCCTGAGGCTTTTTATATGTATCTAAGCCTGAGGCTTTTTATATG